>NC_046156.1:158281672-158287453 GCF_011064425.1 Rattus rattus | reverse complement strand
ACGGGGCCTGTGGACCCGAGGCTCAAGTTCGCTTGCGGGGTGCTGCCCATGGGCTCTCCGCTGCGGCAGCCGTTATTTATCATTTGTATAAAGGAAGACTACTGATTTGTTTGAGGTACTTTTATATACAACTACTTTGCTGAAGTTGTTTATCAGCTGTAGAAGTTCATTGGTAGAATTTGTGGGGTCACTTAGGTACACTATCATATCATTTGCAAATACTGATACCTTGTTCTCTTTGGCCAATTTTTATCTGTTTAATATCCTTTTAAGTTCTTATTGCTCTAGTAATAGCTTTGAATTTCTTTGAAACTTTGAATTTCTTCAGTACTATATTGAATAGATATGGGTAGAGTAAGCATCCTTGTCTTGTCCCTGGTTTTAGTGGTATTGTTTCCCACTAATTTGATATTGGCTCTTTCTTTGCTGTAAATTGCTTTATATTATGTTTATGTATGAGCCTTGAATTCCTGATCTTTCCAATACTTTTAACATGTAGGGGTGTTGTATTTTGTCAAAGGCCTTTTCAGCATCTAATGAGATGATCATGTGATTATTTTTCCTTTGAGTTCATTTAAATAGTGAATTATTTTGATTGATTTTTGCATATAGAACCAACCTTGTATCCCTGGGATGATGATTACTTGATCGTGGTGAATTATGGTTTTGATGTGTTCTTGGATTCAGTTTGCAAGAATTTTATTATATTTTGCATCAATATTCATAAGGAAAATTGGTCTGAATTTCTTGTTCTTTGTTACGTCTTTGTGTGGTTTAAGCATCAGAGTAATTGTTGCTTCATAGAGTGAACTGGGGAGTGTTTCTTCTATTTCTGCTGTATGAAATAATTTGAGTAGTGTTGGTATTAGGTCTTCTTTTGAAGGTCTGGTAGAGTTATGTACTAAAACCATATAGCCATGAGCTTTTATTGCTTGGGAAGCTTTTAATGAGTTCTTTTACTTCTTTGGGGGATATGGAACTGTTTATATAGTTTACCTGCTTTTGATTTAATTTTGGTATATGGTATCTGTCTAGAAAATATTCCATTTCATCTAGATTTTCCAGTTTTGATGAGTATAGGTTTTTATAGTAGATTTAAATTTCTTCAGCTTCTGTTGTTATATCTCCCTTTTCATATTTGACTTTGTTAATTTGGATATTGTCTCTTTAGTTAGTTTGTCTAGGGGTTTATTTTTTTATTTTCTCAAACAACCAGCTTTAGGTTTTGTTGATTCTTTGTATCATTTTCTTTATTTCTATTCGTCCAATTTCTATCCTGGGTTTGACTCTTTCCTACAATCTACTCCTCTTGGGTGTGTTTGCTTCTTTTTGTTCTAGGGCTTTCAGATATGCTGTTAAATTGCTAGTGTAGGATCTCTCCAATTTCTTTAAGAGAGCACTTAATGTTATGAATTTTCCTCTTAACACTGTATTTCTTGTGTCCCATAAATTTGAGTATACTGTGTCATAATTTTCATTGAACTCTTTGATTCATTGAAGTCTTTAATTTCTTTATTTCTTCCTGAATCGAGTTATCGTTGAGTAAAGAGTTCTTCAGTTTCCATGGGTATGTGGGGTTTTCTGGTTTTTTGTTTTTTTGTTTTTTGTTTTGTTATTGAGTCAATTTTTAATCAGTGGTGATCTGATAGGATACATGGGATTATTTCAATCTTCTTGTGTCTGTGGAGGCTTGTTTTTTGATGGATTATACAGTCAGTTGTGGAGAAGGTGCTATGAGGTGCTGAAAAGAAGATATATTATTTTGTTTTAGGGTCAAATATTCTGTATTTATCTGTTAAATATATTTAAATCATAACCTCTATAGTTTCATTGTGTCTCTGTATAGTTTCTGTTTCAATGACCTGTCCTTTGGTAAGAGTGGGATGTTGAAGTCTCCTACTATAATTGTGTGGGGTTCAATATATGTTGCTTGTGGTCTTGTGTTTGCCTTTTGCCATCTGGCTAACTCTGGTGTTAACTGGCATAGGTGTCTCTGTTTTGAGCCTGTCTCCTAAGTCCCCTGTTGTTGGTGGTGTCTGGTAGACCTGTGGCCCTGGCTATAGCAAATCTCGTGGGAGATCTTAGCACTGTGGGGTGTTAATGGGGGGAAGATGCACTGATTATCTGCCCTGGATTGAAGGGAGGTGCAGATATAGTGGAGGGGATAGACTCCTAGCGAGTCCCAGATGCTGAAATTATTTGGGAGGGTCCCATAGTGCAGCAGATCTCTTCAGAGAGGCCTTCAGACTGTAGAGTCTTTTGAGAGGCAGACAAACTGATGATCTGCCCTGGTGGAAGGCTCTTCACATCTTTTTTTTTTATTAACATACGTTGGTTGTATAAGATAACATGTTTTGCTGTGACATTTTCATAATACAGCTATGTTTTTGCTTGTTGTTAGTTCTTTCAGTATTTCATACAATATAAGAATATATTTTGCTCATCTGCTTCTCTTTTGTCCCTCTCAGGTTCATCACACCTTCTCTACCCATATTTTTTTCCCCAAAAATCCCTCAGTTAAAAAAAAGTGAAGTCTGTTTTGTGTTGACCAAGTACTCCTGCAAATTCAGTCTTCCCTGGATCATGGTTGATAGACCCACATGAAGTTGGGTAGGTAGGGATGTAGGGAGGGTCTGGGAGGACTTGAAGGAGGAAAAAAATATGATCAAAAGTGTTTTATGAAAAACATAATAAAAATAATGTTAAGACTTTTACATTATAAAATCTATTGAGTTCAATTTGTGTTGCCCACTTACTCTTGAACATTTATCTTTCCACAAGAGCAGAGTAGATCTATCAGAGGACACACCCATAAAGGAAACAGAGTCTCTTAGTAGCTATCATTTGCAAATAGATTTTCAACTAGGGGTGGGATTTTGTACCATTCTCCCCTTCTATGACATGCTTTTTTTTCCCCCTGACTTAAGATTGTGCAGATCTTTTGAATGCTATCATAGCTGTGAGGTTTTATGGTCACAGCCCTGGCGGCCTGCTATGTCCAGAAAATATTTCCTTTTCATCACCCTGGATGCCCTTGGATCTTGTGGTCTTTCTGCCCCTCTTGTACAGTGCTCTCTAGGCCTTTAGGAAGAGGGTATACCTAGGACTGAGCTTTAAGGAGTCATTTATATTCTGCACTTTGACTAGTTTTGGATCTTGAATCAATCACCATCTACTGCAAGGGGAAGCATCTCTGCTTAGGGTTGAAAAATTCATTTTTATATCGACAAGTCATTAGGAGGCAGTTTAATATTATTTCCATCTAATAGAATAACAGTATTAGGTTCTTCTCTAGGTTCTACGGTCTATCTATAATTTCTTGGCACAATAACAGTGCTATGTATGAATTTCAGTGAAACTTAAATCCAGTCAGAAAGTGTCTGTTCTGTGATATTTTTTACATCATTGCACAAACAGCTCTCTTTACAGGCTGGTTACTATTGTAGTTCACAGGTTTCACAGCTGGAGTAAGATTTGTAATTATTTTCTCCTTCACTAGTGTAGATAGCTAGCACTTCCCAGGACTAGAAAATCTAGCCAGTAATGATGACATTTCCACGTCAGTGCTAGCTTTAGTTTTTTTCCTGTTCTATGACTCAAGTATGTAGTATCTTCAACAATGAAGTGTTGTTATCAAATTCTGCAAGATAACCAAAAGCATTTTGGTAGCCTATAATGTTTGAGGGTCTATAGGACCCCACAGGCAAACACCTCCAAAAAAGTGGAATCCATTTCTGGTGCTGAGTTTTTGCTATCCTGTGTTACCTAATGGTGCCATTGTCACTTATTATAGGGTAACTTAAATTCATTTTATATGTGTATATGTAAAGATTTTAGGAAGCTTCTACAATATATTTCTATATAACTTTTTTGAAAGCCCTCTAATATTAGTTAACCTTGCTCCTCATATTTCCTCCTCAACTCTGCCTTTCCACCTTCCATCTCCCACCTATGCCATTTTTACCCTTGCTGTTCCACTATTCCACCATATTTCTTTATACAACTGCATTTGCTCCTCTACCCTTAAAAGCCTCCCCTATACTAATATCCAATACAAAGATTTCTTTTTTTGTCAATATGAAAGCTGGAAGCACATATCTGAAGATTCAAATCTAATTTCTACAAATGAAAAAAAGCATGTACATTTGCCTTTCTGAGCTCTACTCATTTATCTGCCAATTTCATTTTTCTCACCATGAACATCTGGGCTGTTGCTATTTCTTGGCTCTTGTGAAAAGATCAACTTTTCTTTTTGTAACTAAACTATATAGTAATATGATTATAAATAATTTCAGTCTACAGTAGGTTCTCAGTTTAATGGAGTAGGAAAAGAAAATTTGTTTAAAACTTGCAAAAGTGATGTCAGAGCCTGTTTGACATCAATAATGGCATTTTCTAACTTATTGCTTCTCAACAAAGCGATTCTCATCTCAAGACTTCTCTGCTGGTCACAGAAGAGTAATTTCTGATTCTGTTGCATATTCAATTGTATATACTCAATTTCTCCCATGAGTCATTTTTTTTCCTCAAGGGAAAAATAACATTTTTAATAATCTTCCAGGCTTGGTTTTTATTACACTGGTTCTGTAGGATGATGTCATATAGGTGAAGGCAGGTATAAGGTAGAACAAGGCCTGTCATTGTATGAGAAGGAAGGATAGTTGGGAGAAAAGTTTTCGAGAGAGGAGGATTCTGGAGTGAGGACAAGCAGGGAAAAGGATATGGAGGGTGCTGTTAAGATTCCTCTCTGCATATCTACAGGTTGTTATGAATATTCTTAAGGCATGGATGTGTACAGGACTTTGTATGTTTAGGTGTGCAATTATATCTTATCGATTAGATCAGCAGTTACTGTGTGTGTGTTCTTTCATGTGGCAATTTAAGCCACTCTCTTGAGAGTATGTGGTGGGTAAAGACACTATGCTGCCACAGAATTGGGATGTATATTTCTGGCATGGAGGAAACCTGCCTTGGGAACTTGATTGGGTAGAGAGATTGTTGCCAAGCTCAGAGAGAAGTCATCAGCAGTGTGATATGGGATAGAGCTAACTGGATGAGAGGCTTCACTGACTGAGATGAAGACATCTACCATATATCTTGCGCACTATGAAGCCAGATCAAGTGAGGGATAAAAGACAGCATTATTTTTCTTTTTTATATTAACTTGAATATTTCTTATATACATTTCGAGTGTTATTCCCTTTCCCGGTTTCCGGGCAAACATCCCCTTCCCTGCCCCCCTTCCTTATGGGTGTTCCCCTCCCCACGCTCCCCCCATTGCCGCCCTCCTCCCAACAGTCTACTTCACTGGGGTTCAGTCTTAGCAGGACCAGGGCTTCCCCTTCCACTGGTGCTCTTACTAGGATATTCATTGCTACCTATGAGGTCAGAGTCCAGGGTCAGTCCATGTATAGTCTTTAGGTAGTGGCTTAGTCCCTGGGAGTTCTGGTTGCTTGGCTGGTTGTACATATGGGGTCTGAGCCCCTTCAAGCTCTTCAGTTCTTTCTCTGATTCCTTCAGCAGGGGTCCCATTCTCAGTTCAGTGGTTTGCTGCTGGCATTCGCCTCTGTATTTGCTGTATTCTGGCTGTGTCTCTCAGGATCGATCTACATCCGACTCCTGTCTTTCTGCAATTCTTTGCTTCATCCATCTTGTCTAATTGGGTGGCTGTATGTGTATGGGCCACATGTGGGGCAGGCTCTGAATGGGTGTCCCTTCAGTCTCTGTTTTAATCTTTTCCTCTCTCTTCCCTGCCAAGGGTATTCTTGTTCCCCTTTTAAA
>NC_046156.1:158268655-158281601 GCF_011064425.1 Rattus rattus | reverse complement strand
GCAAAGATTAAAACAGAGACTGAAGGAACACCCATTCAGAGCCTGCCCCACATGTGGCCCATACATATACAGCCATCCAATTAGACAAGATGGATGAAGCAAAGAAGTGCAGGCAGACAGGAGCCGGATGTAGATCTCTCCTGAGAGACACAGCCAGAATACAGCAAATACAGAGGCGAATGCCAGCAGCAAACCACTGTACTGAGAACGGGACCCCCGTTGAAGGAATCAGAGAAAGGACTGGAAGAGCTTGAAGGGGCTCGAGACCCCATATGAACAAAAATGCCAAGCAACCAGAACTTCCAGGGACTAAGCCACTATCTAAAGAGTATACATGGACTGACCCTGGACTCTGACCTCATAGGTAGCAATGAATATCCTAGTAAGATCATCTGTGTAAGGGGAAGCCCTTGATCCTGCTAGGACTGAACCCCCAGTGAACGTGATTGTTGGGGGAAGGGTGGCAATGGGTGGAGGATGGGGAGGGGAACAGGCATAAAGAAGGGGAGGGGGAAGGGTTAGGGGGACGTTGGCCCGGAAACCAGGAAAGTGAATAACATTCGAAATGTAAATAAGAAATACTCAAGTTAATAAAAAAAAAAAAAGAAAATACAATCATGATATTTGATATAGTGCATAAGTCTGTTCTAAAACAAAAAAACAAAAAATTCTACATACCCTCTCTTTGTGTGTGTGTGTGTGTGTGTGTGTGTGTTTGTGTTTGTGTGTGTGTGATCCCATCGATATCAGTTTTTGAGCCAAAATATTAGCAGATCAAAATTTTTGTCCTGTATCACATTTCTAATGTGATTTTCACCTTCTTGGTGAATGTTCTGACATGGTCTATCCTTAAGCAGACTTTATCATTACTCTGAGTTAATTTCCTTGATCCTGCTAAGCTGAACCCCCAGTGAGCGTGATTGTTGGGGAGGGTGGCAATGGGGGAGGATCAGGAAGGAAACACACCCATAAGAAAGGGAGGGAGGGTTAGAAGTTTTGGCCCGGAAGCAGGAAGTGAATAACACTTTCGAGGAAATGTAAATAAGAAATACTCAAGTTAATAAAATTTTTTTCTCCCTGAGATCAGGAATAAGATAGGATGTCCACATTTGCACTCTTTGTTTTTAACGTTATTGTTGCTACATCTAGTGTGGGCAATGAAATTTTATATAGTCAAAATTAAAGGATTTATTATACTCAAGTGGCAATACTGTTTAATATATAAATCTGAATGAGAAATTTTGATCATAAAAAATTAGCTAGCTCTTCCAACACAAAATAAATTTTATATACCACATTAAAAGACAGTACTTTTTAATGTCTACAGGAAAGCACAAATTTAATTTTCGATTTTAAATTTTATATTAGTCTTTTTTGATATTTCTTATTTACATTTCAAATGTTATTAACTTTCCCAGGTTCCCAGACATAAGCCCCTATCCCATTCTCCCCTTCCATAAGGGTGTTTCCCTCCCTCCATCCACTTCCTCTTCTCCCGGACATTCCTATTACACTGGTGGTCCAACCTTGGCACCCCCTTCTCCTTCCATTGTTGCCCAACAAGGCCATCTTCTTCTACATATGCAGTTGGAGCCATGGGTAGTCTTATAAATGATATTTCAATTTTATCATTGCATCATTATTATGAGAAATAATTCTATATAGCTGTTTCATCATTAACTAATAACTTTTAAAAATAGTTTATTTAATTTTGTTTATGCTGCTCATGTATGAGATTTTTACCAAAATATTCCATTTCTAAACACCGAGGTTTTTTTTACTTCATTTGAATGATGTGTTAATTGTTATTTTATATAGTTTTTCCTTTTTATTTATTATTATTTATTTTAAAACATTCCAGCTTTTCACTTGACTACCTTCCTAGGCTATTACTAGGAGCCCGTTAAAGGTTTCTTGAGTTTTTCAATGGAATTATACCTTACTTCTTTCATAATCCCAATTGAAGCTCAGAATAGTACATTTAATTTGTGACACCATAAATGCTGAAAAGCCTTTAGAGTTCTAAAAGTATATCTCAAAAATGTTTCCTCAAAATATTGTACTTTACCTCTCTTTAATGTTTATTTCTGTTATTGCTACTAAGATTCAAACATGTGCTTTATTTGAATAACCTCTTGTATAGATTGTCATCACATCAACTTTACTAGATACTTTACTAGATTTATTTTCTTCTATCTCGGTCAATAATATGGACATTGACACAAATTCTAATATAAAGAATATTTTCATAATCATATTTTTATTTCAAATTTAACTATAAGCATGTAATATCCAAAATACTTCATATATTTACTCAAGGGAGAAAATGTATCTGGACGGAAATTTGAACATCATTGCCAGGCTGAACATAAATAGGAACTTAAAATTTCACATAAATAGATCATAAACCAATCAATCATGATTTTAGGTTTTAAATAGAATGAAGATAACATTTACAGAGATTTAATTTTGATTTCCTGAGATATTAATTGTTTTCATCTAATGTGGAATCTTTCCTCATCTTATTCTTTATTCATTATTTTTGATATTTGATATTAATGTTATAATCTATATTCTGAATTCTCATCCAATGTTTATTAGTATTTTTTCCATGTTTCCTATTATTTGTGTGTTTGAGCTTACTAAATGCTGAAATAGTTGTTAACATTTTATTTCTCAGTGATAATAATTTTTATGTATTTTTAGTCATCCTAATATAATATCTTTTAATTACTTCATATTTCTACGTAGTAATAAAATATAGAAACAATTAAAGTACACCTGTATAAAATTGATATATGAGTGTATCTATTTCAGATAAGATGTATGTCATTTGGATTTAATTCACATGAAAATGAATGCAGTGTTTAATATCCAAAAGGGACCAATACCAGGATGAAATTACAATAACAACTTCTACCCATGCTCCAGACCCATATATAAAATAAAATAGCATTTGCATAAAACCTAAGCACATAGTCTTGTGTACTGTAAATAATCTTTAAATTGCTTATAACAGCAATTACAATGTAAGTAGTTATTATACTGGCTCATTTTGAGAATAATGAGAAAAATATCTCTATGTTAAGTATAAGCAAAATAGTTTAAGTATAGGTATAAAATTTAAAAATCATTATTCATGTGCAGATGTTTCAATATGAAGATATGGAACTCACACATGTAAAGAACTTATATTTCTAGCTACTGACAACATTGTCTCATAAGATTTAGCATTAGTATGCATTATCTAGATGACCCAGGTAAAGACACAATCATAGATTCTCTCTCATGTGTCTAAGAGTGACTGATGTTTCAATATTTCCAATTCCTCACCCAAACTGCCATCAATTTTATGAATAATCATTTTCTACAGCACTAATATAAAAGGAATTCTTTGGTTTTCTTCCAGAATCATTCTCATGTCCAACACATAACTCTCATGTAAAATTGTAACAATTGACAATATAACACTTCAGATATGCTTTATATTTGTTCAGCAGGAAAAAAAGTTTAGTAAAATTTTAAGTATAAAATATGAAGCTTTATGTTAGCAGAAATACAGACAGATATATACAAATAATAGCTAGAAACACAGACAGGTAGGTAGGCAGGCAGGTAGAGTTACATAGAATGATATTTACCTTATCTCTTGTTTATGCCCTATGAAATGAAACCAAAAATTCTTAATATTTGAAGTTCAGAAAGAATATCCTCATATATCTACAGACCTGAATCTCAGACATTAAAGCTTGCATAACTAGGAATAATAATGCTTTGTTTTACTGTGCCTAATCTAACTTGGTTTGTGATAGTATCTATTACTGACTTTGAAAGTTTTTAGAATGATGTAATTTCCATTAATGTTGATAGGTGTCATGTTTTTTCTATTATTATTTTTATGCTACATTATAATTTAATTCATAGATATTGTTCAGTCTCAGTGATGGTTCAGGAAAGCACAATGTTACCAATGGGAAGAATAACATAAAGATATCAAGAGAAAACAGAAAGATCACCATGAATTAATGTAACCAACATAACACTAGCATCTGAGAGATAATAACATCAATGTCTATAAAATATTTTTCGGTCACCTGAAACTAAAGTTTGCAATACAGGCCTGGTTAGGAGACTATTTGCTCCGGATTCTGGTGCAGTTTGTTGGCGACTTCATAAATAGTGGCATGAAACCACTAAAGATTCATATCATTCTCAGAGCAGTGGTTTGCTGCTCTCTATGAAAGCAATTTGTAGTTTTATATAGAATAAGCACAAAATGACACTTGCAAGCTTAAAGTTGATGAATTGCGTTACTAAATGCAGAGAAGAGATCATAAATACTCAGACACAGAAAGTTGTATTCCAAGATTAGGAAAAAATGTTATGTTATACTCACTCTAAAGCTTGTTAGAAAATAGCTGTAAATGTTATGATGAATAAAAGCACTGAGAAAACGCCATGTGAGCTGCTGGCAAACTCTTTACAAGGCAACATGTTGAACATCACCCAATTACTACTGTTTTTCTGCCTGGCAAACTTTTGAGTTACACTTGTATGAAGCCAATTCCGAACAGTGTACAAATCAGTCCTTGACACATTGGACTGTGCATACAAAAGATATGTGGCCACCAGATTTTGATCCATTCATTACTGAATTGTCATGCTGTAGCATGATTTAGGCCATTATCTTGCGAGCTATAATGCAGCCACTGGCTGGGAGGAAAATGATTGCTAAGTTCAGAATAAGTACATTTATTGTATCCTGTGCAGCAAATAAAACTAATATAAATACATATATATATTATATATACATGACATTATACTTATAGATGGGTGATGTTGGTCAAAAACATATTGACATGCAATTTGAATTGTATTAGAAAGTCAAATATATTTTATTTTTGTTTTTAATTTTTTGAATATTGGTAATACATTTTGTGACATTTTAATTACTTAAGAAAATAGTGCTTATGAGGAACATGGAAAATAAAATGTCTATGTCAAAATTCTGCTTCAAGAACTTAAATTACTAATGTGTAGAATTAAAAAAAATCTTACTGATCCCCTTATTGAGGTACTATGTGAAAAATGTAAGGTCATTGAGAAATAAATAGCTTTATATAATGTCTCAAGTATTTTAATACTACATTTTCCAGCAAAGCAATTATGCAAGTTAAAAATTCCTTATGCACTCATATATGTAAATGCATGTGAAGGAATATTTGTGTATAGAATACATTTGTTTATTTTATTTATATAATACACATTTATTCTATAGGACATATATTTCAATATGTAAAGAGTGCTGTACATTCTATAGAATAGATAGAGGAAAATTGGATCATGTACCTAGCAAAAACAAATTAATTATACCCCTCTACTTTCTTATGAAAGAGTGTCTCTGAGTGAGAAAACAGCTCAGTGAGGGGCACAGAGAAAGGAGACTTGCTGAGCGTGCTTGTCTCTGGTCTACTTTGAGCTGCAGTGAGAATCTAACTCCAAAAGACAAAGCAATGGATGACAGAGAGAGATGGAGCAAGAATCCCAACATCTTCCTACCAGTACATACTTGACCATTCATTATACACATCCATTACATATAGGATACATATGATACCTAAGATACATACAGCTACGATGGCATGTACAAGAACAATCTAGCTAAAATGCTACTATGGATAGACAATAGACTCATGGAGGCCCACCCTCTTTGATACTATTGGTTATTTTTAACCCCTAAAAGAGAGTCATTTTCTTAAGTGGGCGTAGGATAGGGGAATTATGGATGGGAAACCAGGAAAGGAGATAATATTTAAAATGTACATAAAAAATCCAAGAGACAGAGAGAGAGAGAGAGAGAGAGAGAGAGAGAGAGAGAGAGAGAGAGAGAGAGAGGCGGCTTCTAAGAGGCTACTTATTATCCATATTAATGGATATATAGACGATGTTAACTTGACATGGAAGGTTTGAAAAGAAAAGAGACCACGAGATTTTGGGAAGAAAAAATTGTGGGGATGATAGGAGAGGAACTAGAGAAAAGGACATGGCTAGGGAATGAGAATTTCAAATTGCATTATATGCATGTATGAAATTTCAATAAGGATAATTTTAAAATATCTTAGAAATTCTGAACTACTGTAAAGAAATAAATAGAAGAAAATTATTTTTGTTTAGGACCAACTGAACCTCGAGCTGATTGGAATGGAAACGTTACAAAACCAAGCAATGGCATTTAGAGAAACTTTCTAACCAAACAGCCCAAGTACATGGATGGAAATCAGTGCAATGATTCAATATTTCACACGTACAAGTATAGTAAAACATCTCTAGTTCCCAGTACTGTAACAAAAGTGTGCAAGGAGAAATCGCACACTTTCCAGACTAAACTATTACTGTGTGCTATCAACAAAGAAGAATTTTGGGGGTACAACTGGCCTTCCAGAATGTGGGGAGACATCAACGGAAAAGAGATTTGGATAGACATGGAACTTCCATCATAACACTAAAAGAAAGAGGGCATAAAGTGTAAAACTATGTGCATTCAAATTTGCTAACCATCAGCGGGTGATGTGAACTATTATTCAATTATATTTGCTCCATGGGATTTGTGCGGTTATTTTCTAAATCAACCATTAGTTGTGTATGCAGAGGATAGGTACCTGCTACAATTCATTGATCCCTAAGTGGGATGAATCACAGGCATTCATTACATAGTGAGTTTTAAAAGTGTTAGAAAATACCAACATTTTCTATCATAGTGAGACTGAACATTATAGGATCAGATAAGAAAATTGCTATTCTGAGAGAGTACACTGTTGCTAAAGTTATTGGGCAGCAAAGAAAGAATTTTGGAGACAGATGCCTTCTCAAGAAAAAATGAAGAGCTCTTGATTATTTCCTAAGCCCTCCATTTGAAAAAGTTATATTTCACTCGGCTATGATGACAATAAATCACTGTAGACAGTTGAAACCATTGTAACTTAAGATTCAGGCTATGGATGATCTACAGAATGAAAGAATCAAAACACTTCAAAAATTGTTGAAAATCCACATGTAAGCATAAATACTTATGAAAGACCTATAAGTTTATTCATAAATTTATATAAACTAATTGGATCACAGTTACATTACTTAGAGTTTTAGTTTTGTCCACTTATAAGTTCTATCATGTTTTGCTGACCTATTTGAGTAGAAACTAAGCAATGAAGAGAAAGTCATTTTATGTGGTTATTACATATAATAAAATTAGATATAATAAAATTCTGTTTTCCTTTTTGTATATATTTTCTTGAGACAAATGTGTGTGTGTGTGTGTGTGTGTGTGTGTCTTTGTGTATCTGGTTGGGCGTGTCTGTGTATTTGTGTATCTGTATGTCTGTATGTGTCTGTGTATGTCTGTGTGTCTCTGTGTGTGTGTATGTGTGTCTCTGTGTGTCTATGTGTGTGTATGTAGAAACCAAGAACTTATTTAAGAGTTGTTCCATCCATCTAGTCCTGATATAATGCTAAAAGTCTAGAGTATTATTGGACAGTCATTGGTCTTCGCTCCATTTTGGAAGCCTAGAAAATTAGTTCTAACATCATGGATGGAATTATTGGCAACAACAGACTAGACAAAACCCCAAGAGCAGTGACTCCCAAGTAAGCAAAACAAAAATATTTTCCTTTGTCATATTCTTTCAAATGTGACTGTCACTCAACTTTGCCCACATTTAGAGTGAGTCTCCCTTCAAATATCTGATCAAGACAGTGCATCACAATAGTTCCTACTTCCTTTCTTTTCAGTTGGTTCTAGGTCAAGTTCAATTGGCATCTAAGAGTAGCCACAAAATCCCAAAGATGTTCTTTCTACTGCTGGAACCACTCATTTCCCACATCTCTCTTTGGAAGATCATCTTGTTCCCTGGCACATCCTATGTCCTGGGGTCCACACTAATGACTTTTGCTTCTTCTCAGTGATTCGCAAATGCATTAGTCTCATGGTGGATACAAGATATTAAGCCCTGTTTCACATTGGCTACCTTCTCAGATCTTTTTACAAACTTAGACTGAGTCTGACCTGAACTTATAACTATTGTGTTCTGCGGGCATGCACAATTAGCTATGAGTAGACAAACAGAAGCTCAGCGGCCAGCTCAAGCAGTAGCTGTAGCCATTTGGGATATACTTGCAGCAGACTCCGAGTATGTTTAAAGCTAAACACAAGAAAATTCTCCCCTGAGCTGCCATTTAATTACAGGGTACACAGGTAGAGACTCCATTTTCTAAAACAGTCTCTAAAATGAATTTTCAGCTTAATCTCTATAGTCCATATTGAATAAGGTCTGACCAATTACTGAAATGTCCTCCAAGATTTTCTTATTTCAATTTTAGCTGCATGGCTGCCTCTTAATGGTGATAGTGTTATTAGCAACCACACCCTTCCTCCCTGTAGCTCTTAATTCAATTCAGTTCTATCCAGCGTGCAAGTTTTGTAAATTCTTATGTGCTTCATTTGTTCCATCTCTTCCTGGATGAGACATCATTTTAGTGAGGCATCACTAAAGGCACCCAGCAAAAATAGCAAGACAGCCTGAATGCCAATGTGTCCCAGGATTCCTCTGACAACTTAATAAGCACATGGATTTTAAAAGCAGCAACCCTTGAATCCTTCGATAAATGAAGACCTACATTTTCCACCATGCTAAGAGTCCAATTCCCAGTGGCATTCTGTACCCCATCAGAAGCCTGATTGCAGCCTTCATTATTTGCTTTTCTATTAGCTTGCTGCTTTTAAAATCTTGCCAGACCTGCCAGTTAGGTTCTGCTTAATCATTCTAGCACACATTTATCCTGTACTCCAGACTCTTCCAAATTCCTCTAACAAACAAGCATTAAAGAACTGTCCCTCAACCTCCAAAACACACAACAACAACAACAACAACAACAACAGCAGCAGCAGCAGCAGCAGCAACAAGAACAACAACAACAATAACAGCAACAAAGCTTAGTCACATTACATAAAAGACATGATCATTTTTTGTTGCCTAATTTCCATTGCGGTTGTGTGAAATATCCCCGACAGGAGCATTTGGGTGCGGGTAGGACACTTTTTGGCTCGTGGTTTAGGAGGCTTCAGTGTTCTTATTCCTCTTGCTGGACTTTGGTTTGATAGCATCCTAGAACAGTGCACATTCTTGAAGTACAAACCATTATTAAACGTCATGTAGTCAAATGAAAGAGCATTAAGATATGTTTCCCCTGACATGTCATGGGAAAAATTTTATATTTCAGGATATGTAAACACTTTCTGGTGCAGTTTCATATTCAATTTTAGTTTGAAGTTTATTTCTGGCATGTTTGAGATCTATAGCTACAAAGAGCAGTATCCAGTTTTATAATTTGGGCAAATAAATAAAATAAATATTATCAGACTTGAGGAAAATGGAAAATAACCTGCCCAAATTTGTAATAACCATATTAGAACAACAAGGACAACAAGAACAACCATGACATCAACAACATAAAGAACAATTGTAGGAAATATACAGCTCCTTCAGAGACCTAAGGGTGTGTGTGTATGTATATATATATATATATATATATATATATATAATTTTATATAACTGTATATGTATATATATGTAATTTTATAATTTGTAATTTGACGCTCAAATTGTGTTCACATACTCTAAATATTTTTCTGTTCCATTGGTGCTTTATTAAAATTCCAAACTTTATTTTGCTTTCAGCAGGGCTTTTAAGTTCTTATGTTTCTCATTTCCCTTTATCAGAAAAAAGTTTTAAAAATGAATGTAATTATTAAATTTAAAGATTACTTTTTTAATGTTAGTAATATTAGGTGCTTAATAATAGTACAGAATATTTAAGTGGTGTGCTAGATAAATCCTTTCTGCATTTCTCTGAGGACTAAGCACATGGAAACTTTTTATGTTTCTAAGCCATTAGACTTCTATTTATAGTGCTGGAAGTTAGCCCTGCACCACATTTGAGTTTGGCTTATTTGATTTGCTTGTTTATAGCATGTTGTCCTCATTTATTTTATGCTGAATGTGAACCCTCTGTCAGATCTAGGGTTGTGGAAGATCCTTTCCCAATCTTTTGGCTGATGATTTGTCCTACTGACAGTTTTCTTTGCCTTACAGAAGATGTCATGAGGTCCAATTCATTAATTGTTGACTGTAGCTGACACTTCTAGAAGCTGGAGATGTTGAGCCTGAAGTGCATAACTTCCAGTGGAAGTGGAGAACCATCAACATTCCCATAAAACATTTGACTACAAATTTGTCCTCCATGCAAGATGTAGAAGGATAAAAACGAAGCAAAGATTGAGGAAATAACCAATCAATGACCTGTTTTGAGACCTCTCCATGTTAGAAAACCAAATCCTCACAGTATTGAACGATACTCTGTTATGTTACCCAGGAGGCTTCATCCAGCAGCTGATGGAAAACAGATGCAGGAGACCCAGAGACAACCATCAGGCAGAGCTTGGGGAGTCTTGTGGAATGTCATAGGAAAGGATGAAGGGATCTAAGGGTCAAGGAGTCACAAGAAAACAAACAGAGTATATTAACATAACCACTGGGGTTCTGGCGACTGAACCATCAACAAAAAGACCTAGAATGGGCGGGACCTAGGCATCCTACACATTTAGCAGATGTGCATTTGTTTTCATGGATGCCCCCAGCATGAAAAACAGACCTGGGTATGGTGTGTCTCTGACTCTTGCCTGCCTTGAATCCCCTTCTAGTTGGACAGCCTTTGTCTGTATCAGAAAGACAGAGTGAGGTTAGTCCTGCTGCAAATAGACGCCAAGGTGGATTGGTTGCCATGGGTTCCACTTCTCCTTAGGAGAAATATTTTTTAAAAACTGAAAAAGTTAGTAGGTCACTAGAGAAATTGTAACCTTATACAGTAATGAAGAAAGAAAATGCTTTCCATTTCTTCAGCCTCTTAATGGTGAATAATGTTCTTTGAAGGAAAAATGAACAACAGAAGTAGAAGTATTCATGTTAAACAAAATATGAAAAGAAAAAAATATATACAGTGCACTTATTCATATCTGTAATATCTCCAACAATGAAAAAATTGCCCAGAAAGTATTTTTAGAAAAAGAAGGATATGTAGTGAGTGACGGTGAAATATAACTACCACAAAAGGAATGAAATAGCTCAAGTGTCCCTAAATTTTTGAGATTAAAATATGAGAAAAGGTAAAAGAATAAGTACTTGATAAAATGGATAAATATTAGTCTGCATGAATCAGTCATAGAAGGACAAGAACCCGTAAAGCAGAATTTGTACTGTAGCCTGTGTACACAAATTAATTTCTAAATTTAATTTTTTTTTACAGATATAAAAGCGAGAGCCTCAGAAAAGTTGGATGTGATTTAAAGAACATTCACTGCTATTTTTATGACTCTTCAATAAAATGTATTTCCTGATAAAAATTTTAAGAAAATCAAGAAATATATTTTTTAAATCTCAGTATTAAATTCTATCAAACATCTAAAAGAATTCATTTAATTCTATGCACATTGAGATATTTTTAAGATTATAGTAATATTTCTCGCTCAGCGTGGCTATCCATCTTAATGTGAAGCCACAATCAAGCAAAGTATCATGACTATAAAACAACCCACCCACTGACATAGACAGCAGAAATCTTAAATCAAATTGTTCCAATAAACTAAGAAAATAAATAGTAAAAACCAAGTATATAACTGGAATGTGTGTTTAGTGTAGGCAGATAGTGTTGGTTTACTATTTTAAGTTAATTTCGATTCACCAAATAAAACACTGAAAATTTAAAAAAGAAATATGTTCCTAGGAATAAAAATACAGACAGGCATTTGTTTTTAAGAAAACAATAGACAGACAGACAGAAAAGGAGAATATAAGGGAATCAACCCTCAAAAAAGGCAATGAGGAGGAGGGACTGCAAATCAGGACTAACATGAATAAATAAATAATTTAAAAAATCTGTAAGATATTTGCTATTGACCCCCCAAAACTGCTTTGTATTAGGGCTCCTGGAGCTTTAATATGATATCCACTGTAAACCTTAGGAAGCATTGTCCCTTGAGATAACTGTACAGTCTTGTGTATTAGTATAGGTGACATAAACTGTCTAGGAGCTCAGTCTAAAATCTATTAACAGCAAACAATCTTTTGAAATAATGAGGACATATCTACTTTTGTTCATATTTTTAAAATGTTAAACTGTCTTTTGCCAGTGCGATGACAGATTGTATAACATCAATTACGCCCGTCACTGTATTTTTATTGAGTTCTAAGAAACAAAATCATGTAAAAATAAAGAAACTACTTTCAGAAATGTTTAATGTTCCAAAAATTGTACTATTTTCTTTTTTTACATCATTTAATTTAGTCACATTTTCATGTAGCTGGTAATATAAGAAAATTCATTCAAACATATGAAATTATCCTAAGAGCTCAAAAATCAACTCAATGACATGACCGGTTGGGATCATGATCTATGCTGAGAGTGGAGAGCAATAGAATAAATTGTCAACGTGGACAACAATATAGTTCCATTGATCAATATCTTCCTATTAAACTGTCAAGGTTTACAATGGCTCTTTTCTCAAAAAAGAATAGAAATAAAAGTTGTCCTTAAATGTTGTGGCCAGTTTGGACTGAAAATAAAAGAATAAGACCAAACATTTATAATGTCCTGGAAAGTTCAAAGGGCAATGGAAAACAACTCAATCATTGATAATAATAGTGACCCCATATGTACAGCAATGCCAACCAACCAGAGCTTCCAGGGACTAAGCCACTACCCAAAGACTATACATGGACTGACCCTGGACTCTGACCTCGTAGGTTGCAATGAATATCCTAGTAAGAGCACCAGTGGAAGGGGAAGCCCTGGGTCCTGCTAAGACTGAACCCCTAGTGAACTAGACTGTTGGGGAGAG
>NC_046156.1:157717226-157927226 GCF_011064425.1 Rattus rattus | reverse complement strand
ACTGATATCTGTCCATATACCAAGTGTCTTAGTGACTGTTCTGTTGCTTTGAAGAGATGCCATGACCAAGGCAGCTCTTACAGAAGAAAGCATTTAACTGGGGGCTTCCTTATAGTTTCTAAGGGTTAACCCGTTATCATCATGGTGGGGAGCATGGTGGCACACATGGCACTGGGACAGTATCTGAGAGCTACATCGTGATCCAGAGAGGTCCAAAGACTGGGCCTGGTGTAGGCTTTTGAAGCCTCAAAGCCCCAGTGACCCGTTTATTCCAACTGGGCCACACCCAGTCCAACAAGGCCACACCTACTAATCCTGTCAAACAATTCTACTTCTTGTTGACTAAGCATCGAAATATATGAGCCTATGTGGGCCTTTCTTTTCTTTTCTTTTTTTTTTTTTTTGGTTCTTTTTTTTTTGGAGCTGGGGACTGAACCCAGGGCCTTGCGCTTCCTAGGCAAGTGCTCTACCACTGAGCTAAATCCCCAACCCCTATGTGGGCCTTTCTTATAAAAACCGCCATACTCAGAGTAGGTATAAAATTTAGTTGGGTGGTGGTGACTCACACTTTTGAGACATTTTGAGGCAGAGGCAAGTGAATCTCTGTGCTTGAGGCCAGCTCGATCTACAAAGCGAGTTCCAGGACATGCAGAGCCACACAGAGAAACCCTGTCCTGAAAACACAAAAATTAAAACAAAAAACTGTATGCTTGATGAGTTTTTATACATGAGTACGTGTCTCACAACAATCACAGAGAATGTCTGTCTTTACTTAGAGGGTTCCTTGAGTTTGCCTTCCCTGTGCCTCCTAGTCAGTCTGTCGAGGATGCGGCTCTTGTGTCTGTCAGGCCTCCTTGGAGAGATTCATTTGGATCGTTGCGTCTTTCACCTTGATACTTTGTTATTTGTGGAGTATGTGTTTGGTGAG
This sequence comes from Rattus rattus, assembly GCF_011064425.1. Taxonomy (NCBI): domain Eukaryota; kingdom Metazoa; phylum Chordata; class Mammalia; order Rodentia; family Muridae; genus Rattus; species Rattus rattus. Next base: position 157,926,298 of record NC_046156.1, on the reverse strand, counting down.
AAAAAGTTTCCAGCCTGACTGCTTTTAGGAAGCCTTTGCTTGGATTAAAACAAAAAGATCATTTAGGAAGATTATTCCTTGCTACCTTGGTATCTTTATGGTTTTTTGATACATGGTCTTTCTACTGATACATGGTCTTTCTACATAGTCCTAGCTGTCCTGGAACTTACTGTGTAGACCATACCATCCTTGAACCCACAGAGATCCACCTGCCTCTGCCTCCAGAGTGCTGGGATTAAAGGCTATCACGCCTGGCCTCTCCCATTTTTTGTTTCCTTAAGGTCTCCCAGTTTCTTATGGCCTCTTTTGTTTCATCATTTTACCTTATTTGTTTGTTTATCTGTGTGTATGTGTAGTGTGCCATGAGTGGGGAGGCCAAAAGTCAAATTTTCACCATCTATTCTCTCCTTCCCGCGGGTTGTAGGGATTGAACTCAGGTTGTCAGGCTTGTTAGCAAGCTTCCTTACCTGCTGAACCATCATCTTGCCAGCCCTGGTTTAATTTGTAATTTTTTCCCTCCAGATAGGGTCTTGTTATCTAGCTGAGGTTGGCTTTGAACTCTTCATGTATCCCAGGCTGGCCTTTAACTTTCTTAGTACACCTGCCTCAACCTTCCAAGTAGCAAGGATTGCAGGTATATGCCCCACCATATTTGTCTTATTTTGTAAGGCCCCCTCCCACCAGCTGCCTTATCGGGACTTTCTGCCTTCCTCTCGCCCATTTTACATTATCTTGGTGAATCTTCCTTACCTTCACAGTTGCCTGCTTGGTGTGATTATGCCACAGTTTGCTGATGGATAAACTTTCCATTTAGAATTGCATACAGAGATAAGAATTAAAACAACAACAACAAAAACCTAGCCATGTGGTGGATACACGCCTTTATTCCCAGCACTTGGGAAGCAGAGGCAGGCAGATCTCTGGGCTGGAGACCAGCCTGGTCTACAAAATGAGTTCTAGGACAGCCGTAACGAGACTCTGTCTCAACCTCAACCATTCCACCACCACCACCACCAAAAAAAAAAAAAAAAAAGAATTTAAAGACCCTGCTTTGTATTTCTTGTGTACATGTCTTCAGCTATCTAGGGTGGATTCTCCACTGTACCATTAGTCAGCTAAAGGGTATGCACATGGAGCCATTAGAAACTGAGGAATGCAAATTTATATAGCATCACCACTTGTGCATTGTGCAACTGTTAACAGCATATGGGATTTCCACACACTTTTTTTCTTTTCTAATTTTTAGTTAATCATTTAAAGGTTAAAATATGAATTGCATTAATTCCCGCCTTTCCCTTTTCTCTCTCCAGTCCTTCCTATATATCCCCATCCCACCCATTTGCAGGAAGCATTCTTTTTGTGGATAGCCATTAACCCAAACCTGGTCCTATTTTTGGCAGTTAGGTTTTTTTTTGTTGTTGTTAATTTTTGATATTTTAAGTACTGGTCTTTGTGACAATTTGCAAGACATTCTTAGTATAAAAAATAATGAAATTTTGGCAGGCACGGTGGCACATACCTTTTTGGGGATCCTAGCACTTGGGAGGCAGAGGCACCATGATCTGTGAGTTGGAGTCTAAACTGGTCTACATTAGTGAGTTCCAGGACAGCCAGGGCTACATACTGAGACCCTGTCTCTAAAAAACAAAACCAAACAAACCTCTGTGTGTGTGTGTGTGTGTGTGTGTGTGTGTGTGTGTGTGTGTGTGTGTGTGTGTGTGTGTGTGTGTGTGTGTGTGTGTGTGTGTGTGTTGCCTGTAGTTTTAAAAATTGCTACCATCTTTGCCCAGGAGCTGCTGTGCTACAAGCCCCTCCTGGCTTTCCTTTTTGTTCCACTGGGCTTAGCTGACACCAGCCCTAAACTGGCTTCCTTTTTACCTGCCTTTGCTCTGGGAGGGGTCGAGCTACCAGCTTCCACCGGAGACTCTTGAATCCGAGGATAAAAGACACACAGAAAGTTTGTTACTTTGTAACTTGCCTAGTAGGCACAATTGGCGGTCGCAGATAACTCCTGCCTGCAAAGGGATGCTCTTACCAATGTGTTATCTCCGCTTCTCCTTCAGCCCTAAACCAGTGGCTTGTTTCACTTGGCCCCTGTCAAACATCCTTGGCTACCCACCAGCCCATAACGGAGGCTGCAGGCCCTAGCTACTTTCCCAATGACTGTGCAAGGAGTCTCTTTACGCTTGATCAGTGCCAGCATTTGTCTCTTAAGCAACTTGCCTTTCATTTGCCTTGGTTTTAAAAGCTTTGCATAACCGCTTAACTGATTACATTTGAAATCGCTTATTTTCCAACACCTTTTTCTGTTCTGGACATTATCAGCCTGTCAAATTTGTGAGTTTCATCTAAAAACATTTTGTGATTAAGCAGGTTTGTCTATTTTATGATCTTATCACTTAAATAGCATGGCTTAGCTTTCTTTTGGATTGTTCTGTCTTTCTTTCCTGCCATTCTCTTGAAGCTTACTGTGTTACTGTTAACATGTTACATTTTCTAGATTCTCATGGTCTCTCTCCTTTGACTTCTGTGTTTGGTTAAAGTCTTTGCTTTGAAGTATGAGTGACAGAGCGCTCAGATTTTATGCTCTTAGATTCTCCCATCTATTTCTTTGTGGTTTCTGTCCTGTCTTCTTGCTGTGCTCCGTAAGGTTGGGACCCACTACATGCTAGACAAGCACCGTACACCAACGCAGTCTTTAGCCTGTGAAACTCACTTTCAATTACAGTATGAAATAAGTTCTAACTTAACTTCCCCCCATGTGACCATGCATTGACACCAAACTTGTATCTCCTAAAAGCCACCTTTATTTGGTAAAGGTTGACTTCTTCTGTTCTTTCCTTTTTTTTTCTTTTCTTTTCTTTTTTTTCGGAGCTGGGGACCGAACCCAGGGCCTTGCGCTTGCTAGGCAAGCACTCTACCACTGAGCTAAATCCCCAACCCCCCTGTTCTTTCCTTTTATGAACACATTTTGACCAGAGCAATTATGTAAAAGGCCAACAAGTCATTTTCTCATGGTGAGTTTGCAAAGTGTTAGAGATCGGAGAGGAAGATTGGTGTTGATTCCGAATTTTATCTGCAGACGGCATTTTCATTCATAAAAATTGGATCACAGAGTCTGCCGCAAAGCTTGGCTTGAACCTGAGTATTTCAAGCTCTGGGGCCTCCTTGGGTTAGTTTTGTTTCTAACTGGGACTTAAGACACACACAAGTAGATTAACAGGATCTTGGCTTATTACATTGTTATCTTTGGTACACGCATAACATTTCTTGTTACATTTGTTTCATAACATTTATGAACACATTTTTCCAGCCAACATTTCACCTAAAAACATTTTTTAGCTTCATAGAAAGTGTTGGATGGAGGGTGTAGCTCAGTGGTAGAGAGCATTTGCCTTACATGTGCAAGGCCCTGGGATCAATTCCTGTGGCCGGGGGCGGGGCGGAGGTGTGGGGTGGAGAGGGAGAGAATATGGGGCTCTCCTTATAAATATTGTCTTATAACTTGCCTTTTAGGTTCCACATTAGGCTAATGAGACTCATCTACATTGTTGCATATAACTACAGGCAACAATCTGATCATTTGTATTCCAAAATTTCCTGAGAGTTCATCTCGTTCCTCTGACGGGCCGTTGAATGGCGTTGGTAGACTGGCGCTGTGTAGCTCAGTTGTAGAGTGTGCCCGCTGTGCTGGAGGTCCTGGGTGTGATCAGTAGCATTACCGTAAAGCAAAACAAAAACACAATTGCTATTTTTATGAACCTGTAAAAAAACCTTTTAGATTCTCTGTGAGTCTCACATCACGCACCCTAGTCCTACTCATCGCTGTGTTCCCTCAGATCTGCCCTCACCCTTGCAACCTCCCCTCCAAAATAAAACACAAACAACAACAAAAAACCAAGGCATAGACAACATCTCATCCTAGAGGCTGTGGTGTGTCACAGTGTATCCCACTCTGTCCACACATCTTCACTTGCAGCTGTCCGTTGCAATGAGTCATTGGTCTGGCTTGAGATCTCCGGCTTCTGTGACACCATCATATTGGATCCTCATTGTCGCCCTGTGTCGTGGAGATCCTGTAGCTTTGCAATAATAGCAGGACTGGTCCTTTCACACATCCCAACTGTTGGCAGATGACATAGATTTGGGGGTGGGCCAGTTCAGAGGCCTGGATCTCAGCCTGCTCTCAAGTCCTCAGGGCGGGGTCACCTGCACCCACTCCTCCAGAGCCAGCTCTGCTGTAGTTGAGGTGCAGGGTCCACTCTCCCAAGTGCTGCAGCAGTGATGAACCTACACCTCACCTGCTCTCATGACCCCAGAGTTGGCTCTCTTGACTGCCTCAGGGGGCAAGGGGCAAGGGGGCAGAGGGGTGGCAGGGCCAGTTCTCCCACACTCCGGGAGCTCACCTGTGCCCCCTCCAACAGGGCTGGCTCTGCTGTGCTGTACAGATGAGGTACAGGTCTGCTCTACTAAGTGTTCCAGCTCGCAAAGTCCAGGGCCAGCTCACCTGTCCTCATGACCCCAGGACCAGTTCTCCCGGCTGCTGCAGGTGGCAAGGGGTGGGGCAGCACTTCTGCCCCTGTGCCACCCCATTGCAAATAAGTGGCCAGGTCCGCTTCCCACACTTACACTCTCAGAGTTTGCTCACCCACATCTGCCACGAAGGCCGGCTCCACAGTGCTGCCTGGTTGAGGCCAGGGCCCACTCTCCTAAGTAATGCCATAGGTGAGAGATGTGGTCGGCTGGCTGGAGCGCCATATTCAGTGAGGAAGTGGGGGGCAGTTCTGCATAGCCCCAGGACAGCCTCATGGGCCCAGCGGCTGTCCCAGTGGGGGACATCCATGTGGACATCTATACTGACCCCTGCTGCTGTGTAGCTAGCGTGTCAATCATGGCCCTCAGCAGCTGCTCAGGGCTGGGACCTCACTGTGGCCCGAGGTGGCAGAGCGGACCACTGACAGTAGGCTGCTCTGCTCTACCCTCACGTCTCCAGCCCCATCTCTCTTTATAATGCTCAAGCCACTCCTCGTCTCTTTCCCTCTTGACTACTGCATACTGGCATGCTGTGGTGGCTCCTGCTGCAGGCTGGCCGTGTGCTGGTGGGTCCCTGGGTAACATCCTTCATCCATACTGGGTGGCATGGCATAGATGCAGGGGACACCCACCCCTGTCCTCTGTCCTCCCACGTCCCTCCCCCTGCCCCCCCAGGCAGCAGTAGGGAAAGCTGACCCCTGAGGCCATGAGAGTAGGTGACCTGGCCCAATCAGGTGTCTACAGCCTGCCTGTGCTGTGCACTGAGGGAAGATGTGTGGTGGCGTGGTCATCCTTAGGTCTGTGTCTGTCTTCTTCCTCCCATGCTGCGTTACCCGGATTTGATTGGGTTTTTATGAGTCCTCGACATAAGACAGCTTTGGTCGCCAAGCCAGGCATCAAGCTAGGATGAACCAAGGTCTGCCATCGTCTCTGCCTCTGACTGAGATAAAAGCATGACCACCAACAGGGTGTCTTTGCCCATTGCTGGGGGCGGGGGGTGGGGGCGGGTAGGTGGGAGGTGGAGGTGGGGGTGGGGGTGGGGATGAGATAGGAACTTCTTTGGCTCACTGACACTCCTGGGGTGAAGAGTCTGTGAGCATACCTCTTCATAAACTAAGGCCAAATTGTTTCCCAAAGCTTGCCCACTTATTATCTCAGCCACGACTCTTGATACTGTTAACTTTTTACTGTCTGTCGCTCAGCCTAGACAAGCATCAATGTTATCTTTGTTTATACAGGTTTTCTGGTCATCGGCCTAATGTATTTTCTTTCTACCTTGAACTTTTAACAGTTGTCCAGGGAGCAAAAACCCAGGCAGCGTCCCTGGTATCTTGTAAGAGTTTTGATGAGGGCAAAGGACGACTTTTGTGAGGCGTGAGCTAATCTAAGCCCTGCTTGGTGTCTGTGTATCATGCTTAAGTGACTAAGCATCTGGATAGGACAAGCCAAGGTGCGCCGGTCCCGTCGACGTAAGGATGTGCTCCTTCTCTGTGCACCAGTGTCTTGAGTGCACGATGGAGGTGCGTGATTCTCAGTGGAAGCCACAGCGGGAGGCTGGGTCAGTGTGGGAGTGCACACAGGCATACAAGCCAGAAAACCAGGCTTTAGTAAGTCTGTATCATCAAGAGGCAAAGCTGACCCTTTCTTGTAGGCCTCAGTTGATAGATAAATGGACTAGCGTGACTCTTAGGCTCCCATTTCTACCATTCTTTAAGTGTAATGTTGCCTTTTCTACTTTTTGTTTGTTTGTTTCTTGACACAGAGTTTCTCTATATAGCCCTGGCTGTTGGTTGTCCTGGAACTCATTCTGTAGACTAGGCTAGCCTAAAATTCACAGAGATTCCCTGTTTCTGTCTCCAGAGTGCTGGGATTAAAGGCGTGTACTACCGCCAGCCCGGACGCTGATATTTTTAACCCACGAGTTTGGTTGGAGACAGCACCTGGATGTGTGTGAAATCTCTGGCCAGCAGATTAACAGGTTTGCGTGTCAGTTCCTCTGGGCAGTTATTTTGTCTGCCTCTCAAGGCTAGTGTGAGATGTGGCTGACTGAAAATATACCTCTCACTTTAGGGAAGAAAAACAGCTGACTACACAGGAAAGAATTTTGATGTCCTAGTTAAGGTGACAGAAACAACATGAATTTGCTTGGGTTAAAAAAAAAAAAAAGACTATTTAAAATGTTTTGGGTGGCCACACATGAAACCTTAGAAAAGAGTTGAAACAACTTAGCCTCAGAGAAACTCAGTGTGAGGTTGTGGTATCAGTGACAACTAAAATTTGAGACTTTCTGAAGGTCCTTAGGACTTGCATGCTAACCTTGACTTCTTCCTGGCTGGGCAGGCCTCACTCCATCTTGGGAAGAAGGGCAGAAAGCAGACACTTGGAGTACTTGAGGTTTTCTTCCCCTTCTTACAAGGTCGTAGGTAGCCCCTAGCTAAGGATGAACCTTTGATCTTCCTGTTTCTACTCCCCAAGTGCTGGCATAGACTGTATTACCACACTTAGCTTGAATATTTTATACTGATGCTTCTCAAACTGGCTGGAAAGGGACCCTGTCTGTGCTGGATTGGGTCAGATGCCCTCCTTGCACTCACTATGGCTACTTGGTATAGCGTTTGTGGGGAGTGAGGAGAGGGTTTCTAGGGGAAGGTGCTGAGTAGGCAGGATTACTATACATGCGCTACTCAATCGGCTGTCACTTCCCCCTTGTTTTTATGTCTGGAGTCATCTGACTAGGTGTAAGTTCAGAGTATAATTTGAGCAGCTTACAGTGAGTTTCTGAGTAGGTTGGAATGTATTTGCTGGCTTCTCTTATGGAGGCTTCCCTGTTCCCTGGTTCCCTTTCTGCCGAATGAAACAAGACTTGAAACGGAGCAAGCACTATGCTTTGAGGAGTTGAGAATAACCCATTCATCTGTGATTCCACAAAGACAAACTAACTCGTGCTAATAACTTTTCCATCAGAATCCCCTTACCAAGCCTGTAGTTTCTATGTAACTGTAGAAAAATGCATATCCACTTTCTCTAAATAAATACAAGGCTGGCTTTGGGAAAGTTTACACCTCTATGGTAAATATTTAAAAGTTGATTGTGAACATGTGCTACCATGCATGGCCTTGAGATCAGTTTTTATTACTACATTATCTGATCAATTGGCAATTAAAATTCAGAGCTCGAGTTTCAGGTCCTCCTGGTGTAGTTAGAGAATCTGAGATGTGTCTGTTATTCCCATGAAGGAGGATGAAGATCTGAGGGGCAGACAGACTTCGGAGACAAGATGGCGGCTTGGAGTGATCCATGACTTGGATTGTTTACTCAGACTCTTTCCAGTGACTTGGCTTTGAACTTTGTAACTTAATTTTAACAGGAAAATTAAAGGAGAAAACAAGCAGACAAACAAACAAAGTAGCTATGAAGGTATAGAGTCAGGATTTGTGCAGGACCTTTTTACTTGTGACCATCCCAGGATAGAGTTTGGTGTCCTTGACTTCAGATGAAGTTTTTAATATAATAGGTTAGACGTCTGTAAACAGGGAAAGTCAGAATTCCATCCATAGTTAGGCTGGTGAAATTGAAGGCCAACCTATATAATCTTTTTTTTTTTTTTTTTTCTCGGAGTTGGGGACCGAACCCAGGGCCTTGCTCTCGCTAGGCAAGCGCTCTTCCGCTGAGCTAAATCCCCAACCCCCAACCTATATAATCTTAACCAATGATTTTTTTGTTTTTAAGAGACCAGTTTTATAGGAATATATTTGATAGCCAACGAGCTGTGCATATGCACCAATGTTCCTTGATTTTATATGGCGGTTATGTCTTGATAAAATCTACAGCCAATACACTTCAGTTAGAATGGTATCTATAGTGTCTGCAGCTTGGATAAGGGCATACAAGATGTAAGGGTGTAAGTGCCCCATCTCAGTGTGACTGACTCCTATCAACCCTGCTTCAGCCTTACAGTGAAAACATGTTTTCCTTGAGGCCTCCCACGTCGTCATCTCCGTCATCTCTGCAGCATGCAGATGCCCACAGTGGGAGAGGAGTGAGCATGGATAGGCTGGAGTGGTCAGGCAATCTTGGCCGTCAGCATTTGACAACTGATGGGATTCGGGTAGCTCTTCTCCCTCCCCAGTACGGACATTCTTGTTGTCGTGTGCCGTGGGAAAGGTTGTCTGTGGTCTCTGATAGAACAGGAAGTAGCAGAAGTAACAGCTGCCTAGCTGACTGTCTGAACCATCCAGGAGGAGGAGTACGGTAGGCCCTGACTGTTTGAGGTCCACTGTGAGTGGAGAGAGGCTGGAGGACACAAACAAGCAAGCATCCATACAAACAGCCTGCTTTAGAGAGGGCTGTGGGAAGAGGGAGAGTTCGTGATAGAGCTGGAGAGTGCTATTGGTGGTTCTCTGAAAGCCGCAGTTCCTAGATTTCTAGCACCAAGAGTTAATGTTTCTGAAGTCAGCCATGTGGATAGGTGTAATGATCTGAATGGCCATGGCTGTCTGCAGCCCAGGGCATTCTGTCCCACATCAGTGGCTCTCTTCCATGGCTGCTATCAGGATCCCCTGGAGGCAGCATTAGAGTAGTTTACTCTGCCCGTGCCCTGGTTTCTGACTTAGTGGGTTTGGATTGGGGTCGAGCAAATGGTGTGGATGTGCTGTTCTGGGGAGCATGATGTGAGAACCCCTGTTCTCTAAAATCTAGCCACAGCCGTTGTACTGCAGACCTGCTTAGCCTCTGAGTAAACGTCGGCCATGACACGCCATACCCAAGTGAACTGAAGGGCACTGAAGGGCATTAGGAAACTGAAGGGTCTTTGGGACAGCGGGTGTTGTTAGGGATATTTCTGGCCTTTTAGAGGAACCATAGCCTGAAATACCTGTGTACTGAAAGTCCAGCCTTCCCTGGGATTTCTGTTTCTGCAAGAAACCACAGACTAGATAACCGATAAAGTGCGAGTGAGGCTCTCTGTCTCTCCTGCTCCCAGAACTCTTACTATCTCCCGACTGGCTTCCAAACCTCTGACAGAGTTTGTCTTTGTTGATACACAGTTTCTCTGGGGAGCATGCAGCTGGTGCTGCCGTGCTACTATTGAGCAATTTCAACCAATCAGTTGTTCCAGCTTGGTCTATGACCTCGTCATTTGTAGGATTGCTCCACATGGAAACAGTTCTAACAACCTGAAGCGTTTTTAAAAAAAAAAAAAAAAGGATTGGGATAGTGGTGGCAATCCCTTTAATCCAAGCACTCTGCAGGCAGAGGCAGGCGGATCCCTCTGAGTTTGAAGCCAGCTTGGTCTACAAAGTGAGTTCCAGGACAAACTGGGGTACACAGAGAAACCCTGTGTTGAAAAATCAAAACCAAAACCAGTCCCTCCCCCCCCCCAAAAAAAAACCAACACAAAACGAAAAAACAAAACCAAAAAAGGAACTTTTGAGAAGATGTTTTGAGCTTTTGTCAGGGTTGAACATCTGCAGGTATAAAAATACCAGGAAACAGGAAGAACGAGTTGGAGCACTCAGTGTTGAGAACTTGTGCAAGGATCATAGCTCATGAAGGTGGGTTGGGCAGGCTGTAAAATGGAGATAGCACGTTGAGATTAGCCCGCTTCTCTCTGTGCACGGCTTTTTCTCTGCTTTACTTACCGAGCAGGCAAAGGCCCTTCCAGTGGGGAATTCTCAGCATCACTCGTGACTGAATTTAGTGTCAATTGCTGCTCTTACGAAGTTAGACAAGTAGAGGTTTTATGTTGTATCTCAGAGTGTGGTGAGTTTAAGGCAAGGAGAATGGTTTTCTTTGTTTTGGGGATACGTGATGTGCCTAGACATAGTGCACACCTCAAGAAGCTGGGGTAGAATTGGGAGAAACAGCTTGTGAGAGGGACAAGGCTCAGCTTCTACACCAACCATTTCTTCTTCTATTTGACTTTGGGCAGATTGATTTAATTTCCTCATCAGAAAATACTGATAATCCTGCCTCCCTGGGTAGAAACAGGATTAGACTGCCTGGCACGTGACAGACACTCATCGAGCGACATTCCCTTTCCTTCTTAGCGGTGGGTGACTTCTGTCACACTGCTAGACTGGCTGGCTGTGGGTCCACCTGATTGCGTGCACGTGAACTTGTAATGGAGGCAGAGCAGAGAGGAAGTGGAGAATGCTGTCATCGAAGATTTTTGTTTTGTTTCTCGTGTTTTACTTTGAGGCAAGGTTTCTCTTTGTAGCTCTGGTTGCCCCGGGACTCAGATGCTCCTGACTCTGCCTCCCAAGTGCTGGGATTAAAGGAATTTGCCACTGTGCCCCCCCATTCCAGTTTTTTTTTTTTTTTTAATTAGAATGTGTGCCTTATTTTCCAACCCCCCTTTTTTTTTTGTTTCCTGTGGTTCCCCCCAAATGATTCTCTTCTTTAAACCTGTTTGTATGAGATATGTTTTTCCTTCCTTCCTTCCTTCCTTCCTTCCTCTTCCTCTTTTCCTTCCTTTCTTTCTTTTTCCGGAGCTGGGGACCGAACCCAGGGCCTTGCGCTTTCTGGGCAAGCGCTCTACCACTGAGCTAAATCCCCAACCCCAAGATATGTTTTTAAGATAAACTTTCGAATTTGACCTCAGGTGAGACTGAGGCATGTCTGGGTTGGCTGGACTCCACTGCGTGGATTTCCACTTCCTTTCTCTATCAGTTCTTTTCCATGCTTGCAGACGCCGGAATAGAGGTTCAGTCAGCCAAGGGTTTACCAGAGGCTGCACCAAGTTGCAAGCCCAACATGTGGCCCTGGGGATGATGGCTGTTAGAGCTTTCCTTCTCCCAACACAGATCTTAATTTGTGTTTTCGCTTTACATTCTTTTGCCTCCAGTTTCCCAGGAAGTCTTCTTTCTATTACATTTATTTGTGTTTATGTGTGTGTGTGTGTGTGTGTGTGTGTGTGTGTGTGTGTGTGTTGAGGGGTGCACCTGTGCCGTAGCATGTGTGTAGTAACTCAGAGGACACCTGTGGGACCTAGCTCTCTCCTTCCACCATGTAGGTCCCAGGGACTGAGTTCAGGTTGTCGTTTCTTTCGCAAGCTGAGCCATCTTGAAGGTCAAGCTCTGGCCTTCTGCCTACGCAGACACTGGCCTGGCTTTGGCGAGCAGGGGTTCCCACATTACCATTTTTTATTAGGTCTAGGTCCTTGGGAAGGTTATCCAGGGCCCGGAGCCACAGCTTCCTCATTTCTGAGAGAGGTGTGTGTCAGGGCTGTGCCTAGGAAGTGAGTTGTCAGGTAAGCATCGTTAGCAGCCAGTCCTTTTTGGTAGCTTGTGAACAGTCCGTGATCTCCAGAAGGTAGAGAAAGTGAGCAGCCATTGCTGCGAGTGAGTGAGTGAGGGGATGCTCTGGCTGGAGGTTTGTAGGGATAGAGAGGTGGGGAGGCTTGTACCTCATCCTGCAGGGATTTGAGTGAACCCTAGGAGGTGGCCCGCACTTGAACTAAGAGTCCAAAGAAGGATTAGCAGACAAAGAAAGGGGGAAGGGCATTCCAGGCGGTAAGGAGCCAGAAGGACTAGGGCTCTGGTAAAGTTTCCGCTGGAGGGGAAAGGAAGGGGAGTGGATCCAGGAGAAATGCAAAACAGGCTTTTAAGAAAAGGAAGTCTTTTATAGTTCTGATGAGATCTCTAGGCTAAGAACCGGCCTTTGACCTGGCAATGGATTTGCCTGAGAGGGTGTTGTGTTCTGCTGTAAGGAATTCAGTGGAAGCCAAGAATGGCTCCCACCCTGGCCCGGCCCCCTGTGGTGGAATCTAAGAACACTCCCTGGAAACCCACCTGCTGGCTTGGCTGTGGCCCTGAATTCCGCTTTTAGAGGGAAATGATCCAGCCTCTCTCTAACCCTGAATATGAAACAATCAAAAACATCAACGTGCTCTCATAGCAGAGAACATAAGGTGGAAGCCTCATGCATAGTAAGGACATACCATGAATAGATGTACAGTGAGGACACACCATTTATAGCTGCAGATAATAATTGCAAGAGTATAGAGTAGCAGAATCATCTAGTTACAAGCTGCAAGTTCCGGGTGGGGGAGCTCAATTGAATCTAAGGAATTTACTTGTATCCAGTATAGTAGGAGGGTTTTTTGTTTTGTCTTGTTTTGTTTTTGTTTTTGTTCTTTTACTGCATTCAGAAGACTACTTCTCCCAGGTTTGAAATATAACATTTACCCCCTTTCAATTGTGAGTAAGGAATGACAATGTCTCCTTGGTTGATTTTCTTTTTTACTTTTTAAGGTTAAAAATGTGTCTGCAGGCACACAAGACATGCCTCCACCCCCATCTGACTATGCGGAAAGAGTCGACAGTCCGATGGCCTACTCCTCCAACGGCAAAGTGAATGGCAAGAGATCCTACCCAGACTCTTTGTATAAGTCACCGCCTCTGTAAGTAGCACCTTAATTTGATAAGGTTTGTCTGAATATGAATATTGGCCTAGCGTTTTGTGCTATCCTCCCTTACTTACCCTTGTTAGTCAGAAGGCTGGGAAGTGACAGTGCCGTTGTCCTTTAAGATTTAATCTCTTTAAAAATTCAAAGTCTTTCTCTCTCTCTCTCTCTCTCTCTCTCTCTCTCTCTCTAAGATTTATTTATTATATATATGAACACTGTAGCTGTTTTCATGCACACCAGAAGAGGGCATCAGATCTCATTACAGATGGTTGTGAGCCACCATGTGGTTGCTGGGAATTGAACTCAGGACCTCTGGAACAGCAGTCAGTGCTCTTCACCGCTGAACTATCTTTCCCGTTCCCCAAAGTCTCTTTTGAAACCTAAAATCTGTTTAAAAATCCAGTCTTTCAACTGTGGGCTCCTGTAAAATAAACAATGAATTAAATACTTTAAAGAAGGAAATACCAGGACATAATCACGCTCAGATCAAAGCAGTATACAATATCTGGGATTCACTCATGGTTTTCTGGACTCCTCCAAAGGGCTTGAGTCACTTCTCCAGCTCTGGCCTCTGCAGTACACAGAGCTCGTCTTAAGCTCAGGCAGGATCCACACCACAGCTGCTGCTGGGGTCCTCCCATGGTACCAGCATCTCCAAACTACTGAGGTCTTCTGTTGTAATTGGGCTGCACTTTCACCAATAGCCTGTCATGGACTCTCTTCATGGTGTCAAGCCTCAGTTTCTCTGCATGACCCCTTCAGTCCCTGACCTTTAACTGGCGCTGAGGCTGCACCTTTACCAACGACCCCTCCTGGCCTCTCACAGTGCCAAGCCTCAGCTGCTCTCCGTGACCCTTTCTTTCATGCTTTCAAAATGAGTACAGCCTGGGTGACTCTTACACTAGCAAGTTCCACTCCCAGTGTGAGGCACAGCCTTGGCCACCTCTGGAACACAGCCTCCGAGTGCTGACTCTCAGGGAGCATTTCCCGGAAGATTTCACCCTGGTGATGCTGCTCTTCTCCTCTCTAATTTCTTAGCTTCAGCTAACCAGCATCGTTTATCCCAGTAAAACAAAGGTTTTACTTTAGCGGTTCTGGTATTTTTGTTAGTCACAGCTGAGTCTTAATCCCCAGCTCACCAGAACTATAGAGTCTTCACACAAATGACCCAAATCTTTTCATTCCTCTGAAACTTTACAAGCCAGTTCTCCATTGTCTGCACTGTCTTAATCCTCAGAGCTCCAATAGAACAGCTCACTGAGCTCTCAAACACTCAGTGACTTTCCTAGCCCCAAGTTCTAAAGTCCTTCCCTTATCCTCCACAAACAACCTGGTCAGGTTGTTACAGCAACACCCCACTATCCTGGAATCACCTTGTCTTCAGGTTACTGTCGCTGTGATGAAACACTAGGAGCAAAGCAAGTTGGAGGAAAGGCACGGTTTGTTTTGCTCACAGTTCCCGTGTAACAGTTGGAAGCAGTGAGGGCAGGAAGCTGCAGGCAGAACTGATGCAGAGGCCCTCAAATAGGCCACACCATAGTCAAAATATGAAGCTGGCATGGTAGTGCATAGCTACTGTACTAGCCCTCAGGGGTATGGAGGCAGTGGGATCAAGAGTTCAAGGTTATCTTCAGCTATGCTGTGAATTTGAGGCCTGGGATCCGTGACAACCTTGCCTCAACAACAGGCAAACCCCTTCCAAACAAAGAATGATGACAACGTTTTGTTTTGCTGTCTGAAAACCAAAGCCCCAGGGTCAGTCAGAGCTTAAGTGTGGTTAGATTGCTCAGCTGAGGGTCTGACAATAGTGAGGACCAAGTGGCACTGGAAGACAGTAAGCCCGAGGTAGAACTTTGCTTCTGGATTCTGTAACTTGGAAGCAGTAGGAAGGGGAGAAAAGCTTCAGTTACTTTTAGTAGTTTGCTTTGAGCAGAAAGACTGATAACTTAGAATGTCTCCGCCTTTCGTCATTTATTTCTGTTCTTTACTGTTTACAGAGCAAAAATAAACTGCTTCTGTTACTCAGAAATAGCGTGTGCCTGTCTCAACCCTTTCTGTTTCTGCGTTGGGTTTTGTTTTCCTGCTCAGTGGCAGGAACATTGTATGCAATTTAATGTCTGATGCAACGTGAAATAATTACCTTAGAAACATAACAAGTGTTCTGGTAAACCTCCTGTTGATTCTACATGGCTTTAAGTTCATCACAGAAAGAGTTAAAAGAATACTTAATAGGGCTGGAGAGATGGCTCAGCGGTTAAGAGCACTGACTGCTCTTCCAGAGGTCCTGAGTTCAAATCCCAGCAACCACATGGTGGCTCACAGCCATCTGTAATGTAACCTGATGCCCTCTTCTGGTGTGTCTGAAGACAGCTACAGTGTACTCACATACATTAAATAAATAAATCTTAAAAAAAAAAAAAAAAGAATATTTAATAAACTCCGTCCTTTGGGGGTGGGTGTTTAGATAGGGTCTCTCTGTGTAGCCTACCCAAGATGACACAACGAATTTCTTGCTTTAACCTCTTGAATTCTGGGATGACAGGCATTTGTTACTACTTCAAAACCAGGAAGCCTTTTAGCTTAAATTTTGTAACTTTTCAAACTTTCATCTGGAAAGGATAATCTATATAGGTAACATAAAAATACTGTTGCTGGACTGGAGAGATGGCTCAGTGGTTAAGAGCACTGACTGCTCTTCTAGAGGTTCTGAGTTCAAATCCCAGCAACCACATGGTGGCTCACAACCATCTGTAATGGGATCTGATGCCTTCTTCTGTTGTGTCTGAAGACAGCTACAGTGTACTTATATATAATAAATAAATAAATCTTTAAAAAATATACTGTTGCAAAGAGCCTGTCTTTATTGGATAAGCTGCATCTTTGTTGACGTGCGCACATGCAAACACACACACACACACACACACACACACACACACACACACACACACACTTTCTTGGGGACTGGAAGAACCTGTAGGAAAGAATTGTGCTCATTATTTTCCTAACAAGTCTTTTGTTGAGTAAGTCCCTGGCACAGGGCAAATAAACACCTCTTATAGCTTAGTCTGGACTTCCTGAAAGGAAGTGTGAGATCCATTTTACTTCGAGGTTTAAACATCGACCCCCCTCCCCCAATCAGATCTTTAAAGTTGCTTGTGTGTTTGAAACCAAATGCAGGAATCCTCGAGTCTGCTCAAGGAGGCATATTAACTCGGATGAGCGCCCTCGACGGGGGGTGGGGGGGGTGGGGGGGGTGGGGGTGTGTGGGGGGGTGGGGGATGTCTTGCTCCCTTTTTGTTGCAGGGTGGTGGCAGAGTCAAAGTATACTCGTTCTCTGAGCAGTGGCCTCCTGTGTTTTCACTAGGGTGCCAGAAGTAGCCCAGGAGATTCCTCTGACCTTGTCCGTGGATGACTTCAGGCAGCCTCGGTACAGCAGCAATGATAACCTAGAAACACCTTCTAAAAGGACTCCCACGAAGGGGAAAGCAGGGAAGGTGAAGAGGACAGACCCAGACCACTATGAAACCGACTACACGACAGGTGGCGAGTCCTGCGATGAGCTGGAGGAGGACTGGGTCAGGTAAGGCCCTTCTCTTCCGGAGCCCCTTAGCAGTCTGGTTATCACCCTGGTGACAGGCCAGGTTTGGGGTTGTTGGCTTGGAAACTGGGGTCATGGTGTCATCTCATTTTTCCCCTTCAGGTCCCGAGACAGTGTGGAGGGTTGTGTTTTCCTTTGGTGCCCTTTTATAAAACAGAAGTGCAGGGCTCTGTTTGGATGTAACCATGTCTGTCTCTCTCACACCCTTCTCCCTGTGGTGGCTCTTCTGCCAAGAGACACTCAAGAAAGGCTTTCTGAGAAATAAAACATGAGTGTAGAGGAATTGTGTTGGACTGATTATAAAATTTCCGAATACTGGTGTGTGTGTGTGTGAGTTCTCTTCATTTCCTCCTCCTCCTCCTCTTCCTTCTCTCTCTCTCTCTTTCATATTCTTTCTCTCTGTCTCTCTGTCTCTATCTGTCTGTCTGACTGTCTGTCTCTCTCTCTCTCTCTGTCTCTTCGTCACTCTCTGGCCTTGAACTGAGAGATCCGCCATCCTCTGCCTCCCAAGTGCTGGCTGGTACTAAAGGTGTATACCACTATCCAGCTCATCAAACATTTTTGCAGCATGAATGGTGGCTTATAAACCATGCTTTCTCAAGTTAGGAGATGTGGGTGGGGCATGGATAAATAGCTTGGCATGCTTTACTTATGAATTTTCTTTTGTTTGAGACAGTATTTCTCTGTGTAGCCCTGGCTATCTTGGACTAGCTCTGTAGACAGGCTGGCCCTGATTAAAGCGTGCACCAGCACCACTGATATATGAGTCTTACACCTTGTTTTCTTTACCCACAAGAGTCTTTTTGGCCTGGTCAGTTCATCTATCTGTGAGATATTTGTCTAACTTGTATGATGGAACATTTACCTGAATACTGAGAAACCTCAAGGTTTTTGTTTTCCTTTCAATCAAAAAATAGAGTTTTCCTCTCTGTAAAATGAAGACACTTTATTGACTTTTCGAGCTAAAATTTAAGTCCCATGTTTTGCGGAGCTTCATCATCCTTTGACATAGCTTCAAGAATCTTCCCAGTGGGCATTTGGATGTGTCAGCTTCATATGCAGGGAATAGGTGGCACGTTCAGACAGACGAGTCCAGACTGTTTATTACATTTTCTTTATTGGGGTGTGGCACTGTGTATGTGCATGTGTGTGCTCGAGCCCATGCTTGTATGCATCTGTGTGAGAGCGTGCGTGGGCTGTCAGAGGACAGTTTGATGGAGTCACTCCTCTCCTTTCACCATGTTGATCCTGGGGTTCAAACTCATGTCTTCAGGCTTGACGGCAAGTACTTCTGCCCGTTGATCTTGATGGCCTTAGAATTCCAGCATTAGTTCGTCATACTTTCATGAATTGCCAGTTTATTTATGCAGTGAACTTGTTTTTGTAGGGGTGTGTGTGTGTGTGTGTGTGTGTGTGTGTGTGTTTTAATGCTGGAGATTGAACCTAGGGTGTTACACACGCTATACAGGCACTTGAGTACTGAGCTACGCCTCCAGCCTCTGTGTGAGATTTTTTTTTTTTTAATGCATACTTTTATAATGAGAGAACAGATAAGCTCTTTCCACTTGGGAATAATAAGACCAAAAATAAATAAATAAGCTTGTCTGAAGATGGTAGGTGGTAGCAGGAAACAGCCGCTCCCAGCCAGCTGTTCTGAGGTAATCAAAACTGGCTTTGTGTTCCAGCATTGTTTAAAGACTTTCAGCATAAGTGTTCTAGCACGCCGTAGTATCATCAGTGAGAATCATTGTATTCTTATTAGCTAAAACCTTACATTTCACATTTGCCTTTATTTGTAAAAATATGAGTATGTAATATGGCAATATAAAAAGCATAATCTGTGTGTGTGTGTGTGTGTGTGTGTGTGTGTTACTATGGTTTAATCCCAGAACCTTGCTTGTACACAATGTAGGAAAATGGTCTGCTACTGAGCCATGTTTTCAGGTCTAAAGTCATTCCGGGGAGCTCGTCCAGAGATTTAGCAAGGGGGCACAGTTATGGGACCAAATGACATCCTTTTTGACAAGCATTTGGCTTCGGTAGGGATGTGATTGGAGGTGAGCGAGGAAGGGAATACCCACCTTTAGCCACTTCAGACTGAGCCCCTCTACAGTGAATAGGTGACGTGTTATAGGGAGAGTACCCTTACGTTTTCTGTCATAGTTCTTAGCAGGAGTTCATGGCATCCCACCTGTGTCCTAGGATACAGCAGAAAACAAGAGGGTATGGTTTTATATTCCTTACCAGTGTGCCGTCTTTGAAGGAACCACTGGCTTTTAATATGTGCAGAAGGTACTTAGGTAATCATTTTCTCTTCCGATTCTCAGGGAATATCCACCTATCACTTCAGATCAACAGAGACAACTCTACAAGAGAAATTTTGATGCAGGTCTACAGGAGTATAAGAGTTTACTGGCAGAACTCGACGAAGTCAACAAAGAGCTCTCTCGTCTCGACAGAGAACTGGATGACTACAGAGAGGAGAGCGAAGAGTACATGGTAAGTTGTCTGTCTTTTCAGTTTTGTGTTGTTTTGCCTCCTGCTGACCTCGAATTCACTATATACCCGAGGATGACATTGAATTCCTGATACTTTTGCCACCATCTCCCAAGTCCTGGCGTTTCAGACGTGGGCCACCTTGTCTGGTTGCCAAACTCCTAAATGTTGGGATTACAGGCATGTACTACCCTTTAAACCACACACACACACACACAAACACACACACACACACACACACACACACACACACACACTTAAATTTAGAAGTTACAAAGCATTAGTCTAAATACATAAATGTATCAATTCCTATTTAAAAGAAAATGGCCATATTAATTTTTCTACATATAGATAACAATTCATTTTTATTGTAAAAACCTCTACTCAGAATTGGACACATAGAAAAAGGTGTGTCTCTTGGGTGGGACTTGGTGTCTGTCAACACCCTTAATCTCAGCATCTGGGAGGCATGAGTAGGATCTCCAATTCTGAAGCCATTCTTGTCTACATGATGAGTTCTAAGACAGCCAGGGTTACATGAGGAGAGAGAGAGAGAGAAAGAGAGAGAGAGAGAGAGAGAGAGAGAGAGAGAGAGAGAGAGAGAGAGAGAGAGAGATCGAAAGCATCATTAAACAAGCACTTAAACTAGTCACCAAAAATTGACTGGGCAAGTCCCTTTAGTGGCATCCAGCTGGAGTTCCTGAACGAGTACAGGGGCCAAGCAGAGTGTCCTCTTGAGTTAGGTTTTCAAGTATAAGAGCGAATGACAGCAAATTAGCGGTGTGCAAACATCCAGCAGAAACTGACCGGGGAAGCCGCTTTCAGGCTGTTGTTCCAGCTGAGCTTTCTCTCCACTCATGAGAGCTGCCCATGGCTGAACTTAAGCTACTGGTTCCCACTGCCGACACTTTTCTGTCTTGGGGTAGACAATAGTAGCCTCCGTGGGCTGTCCCTTCTCTCCCTGCCATAGAGTACAAGGTGGGTGAATCCATTCTCAGATAAGGGGTTTTAGAGGACCCTTGACACAAACATGCTTGAGTCTGATGGGGATGGGCACTCCTGCTTCCAGAGCCTGCGTTGCAGTGAGCTCAAACAGCAGGTGACAATTTGACCAGTGTAGCACATATTACAGCGGCTCGAATTGTTCTAGTTTGACCACAGGTCACTTTCTATGTACTGTTACCTTCATCCTTTGGGTTCACTTTTCTGTTTGAAAGTCATAAGACAAGGTCTCATATGTCGCTGTGTAGCTCAGGTGGACTTAAAGTCCTCTGGCTTAGTTGCTAGTATTACAGGCATGTGTTGTCTCACCTGGTTCTTCCCCCCCCTTTCCTCCTCCTCCTCCTCCTCCTCTTCCTCCTCCTCTTCCTCTTCCTCCTCCTCATCCTCTTCCTCCTCTTCCTCCTTCTCTTCTTCTTCTTTTCCTCCTCCTCCTCTTCCTCCTTCTCTTCTTCTTTTCCTCCTCCTCCTTCTCCCTTCTCCTCCCCCCCCCTCTGTCTGCAGAGATAGACAACACACTGGGCAGGCTCCCTCCCACTGCTGCTTAAAACAGTGCTCTAGCATGGCTTTACTTCCTACTCTTACACAGAAGTGGTTTGCGGTATTGCTTGGTATCAATAATAAAAGTGTACTTTTAGTGATCCAGGACCTGGCTCTGTATCGTAGGCTGACCTAGAACCCTTCGTCTTCCTGCCTCTGCCTACTAGTGCTGGGACTTCCAGTTTGTAGCTGTAGAATTTTTAATTTTATGGTTGTGTCATAATTTACTGAATGATATCTCTTCGGAAGTATTCTGATACGGAAAAGATGCTGGCAAGTTTTGTATTCGTGTGTTCTTGTGCAGTTAAAACAAATGCTAAAATACAAAACTGTTAATCCTGAGGGCATGCATTTAAAACATTCCAGTTACCCATCAGGATCATACCAACTACATTTCCCCAGCACTGCGCTAGGTGGCTCCTCCGACCGCCTTGGGTATTAGTAGATAAACCTCCCCATCACTTTGTATGCTCACTGGAGGCTCATACTCATTGAATACTTAACAGTTTTCAGTTGAGGTATGTGAAGTCACTGGACCTTGATTTATCTATTGTTTTATAGCTTCTATCTGAGATTTTGGTAAACCTTTTTTTTATTAATCAGCTTTTGTGTATTCGGTTCTTTAGAAATGCTAAGGTTAGAAAGATAAAATTTTATGTCCCTCTCTGCAGAGAACCCAAATTCTAATTAGGAACCTGATGTCTGAGCAGCTCAGAGAGCATGACTGTGCTCACATTATCTGTAGAAAGGACTGTCCGAGTAAATACTCTGAGAGGGAATTAAGGCAGTCAAAGGCCTAGACATGTAAGGGAGGCTTCACTGAGCTGTGACTGTTAGAACTGTATAG
This sequence comes from Rattus rattus, assembly GCF_011064425.1. NCBI lineage: Eukaryota > Metazoa > Chordata > Mammalia > Rodentia > Muridae > Rattus > Rattus rattus. Next base: position 157,904,878 of record NC_046156.1, on the reverse strand, counting down.
AGTGGGTGTGTGTGGCTTACACTCGCCCTTTTAGGTGCTTGGAAAGCCCCAGTCTCAACAACCAAACCTTCTCTCCAGCTCCAAAGAGTACTATTTTTGAGGGAGAAAAATGCTTAAATAACCTTTTTTTTTTCTTTTTATTTCTTATCCTTAGGCTGCTGCTGATGAATATAACAGACTAAAGCAAGTTAAGGGAGTAAGTATCCAGTTTTGAGACTTTTAAATAATGTTTATAATGACTGTACCTTTCATATGTACCTATCCTGATTATAGACAAAATCCCTGTTATTTGCATATGGGCATTATAACTGAGGAGTTAGAACTTTAATTTTATTTGTTTATAGTGATTTCTAAAATGTTTTTGAGACAGGGTTTCACTGGTAACTCTGGCTAGTCTACAGTGCAGCTTTGTAGATCAGGCTAGCCTCGAACTTACAGAGATCCACCTTCATTTGTCTCTCAAGTGCTGGGGTCAAATACATACCATACCCGGCCCTAAAATCGTCCTTTAAAGCTGAAGTATATCTATAAATAACTGCTCACACCTGTATTCCTGGCACCCAGAAAAACAAATACATTTTTAGTAATGTTAAGAGCTCCTCGTTTTTACTCCTCTCCTGGTCTTATACCATCCCCTCAAATTATAGATCAGTCTTGTTTATCTTCAAATAACTTGAATAAAAAGAAATCATGGGCCCAGAGAGAGAAGGAAAAACAAGAGATCTATTTGTGCTTTTGTGTATGTTTTTCATTTATTCTTATCATTATGTAGGGTTGTGTTGTACTAAAATAGAATTTTTTTTTTAAACTTATTTATTTTATGTATGAAGACACTGTTGCTATCTTCAGACCGACCAGAAGAGGGCGTCAGATCCTATTACAGATGGCTGTGAACCACCATGTGGGTGCTGGGAATTGAATTCAGGACCTCTGGAAAAGCAGCTAGTGCTCTTAACCGCTGAGCCATCTCTCCAGCCCCCTAAAATAGAGTTTAATCATCCACTTTATTTTATTTTTTTGGATTTTCGAGACAGGGTTTCTCTGTGTAGCCCTAGCTGTCCTGAAACTCTCTTTGTAGACCAGGCTGGCCTCAAACTCAGAGATCTGTTTGCCTCTGCCTCCTGAGTGCCATCTCCCCAGCCCTGAGACCCATTTTTTTTTTTTTTAAAGATTTATTTATTTATTATATATAAGTACACTGTAGGCTGCTTCAGACACACCAGAAGAGGGCATCGGATCTCTTTACAGATGGTTGTGAGCCACCATGTGGTTGCTGGAATTGAACTCAGGACCTCTGGAAGAGCAGTGGGTGCTCTTAACCACTGAGCCATCTCTCCAGCCCCCGAGACCTATTTTTTTAAGCTAAATTTTCTTTATACAATTTTGATGTTTAACCCTTTCTCCAACTCCTCCTAGGTCCTCCCTACCTCTGTGTCTACCTACCCAACTTGGTGTGTTCTCTCTCTAAAAGAAACATTAGAAAAAGGGAAGAGACTGGAGAGATGGCTCAGTGGTTAAGAGCACTGTCTGCTCTCCCACAGGTCCTGAGTTCAATTCCCAGCAACCACATGGTGGCTCATAACCATGTGTAATGAGATCCGATGCCCTCTTCTGGTGTGCATGAAGACAGCGAAATGTGTACTTTACATAAAATAAATAAATAAATATTAAAAGGGTTGGGGATTTAGCTCAGTGGTTAGAAAGCGCTTACAAGGAAGCACAAGGCCTGGGTTGGGTCCCCAGCTCCGAAAAAAAAAAAAAAAAAACCAGCAAAGAAAAACTAAACAAACCAAACCAAAAAAAAAAGCCTACAAACCAACCAAAACAGAAACCCATGGAGTTTCTGGGTGAGGGTCTGTCCTGACCGTAGTTGGTCTGTCCAGTGATAATTGCAGAGTCTTGTTCTTTAGTTTGTTGCATTTATGTGATTCACTTTCTCGGTCTCAGTCTGCAGATTATAAAAGCAAGAAGAATTACTGCAAGCAGTTGAAGAGCAAATTATCACACATCAAGAGGATGGTGGGAGACTATGACAGACGGAAAACCTAGACAGATGCTGGTTGCCGGAGAAGTGAGAGAGAGGTGCATCTATCTACCTGCCTGGTGTCTGCAGTTCTCCCCAGAGGCAAACTGACTTTGGACTCTCGTCTGGGAAGTTAAAACTTTGTGATCATTACAAAGTTTCCATAGCTTTAATACCATCCGTTTCCTGTCTCCAGTATTGAAGCATTTTATAAATGGCTTTTGATAATTGACTGGGCTGAACACTCCAATTAAGAATTTTACATTTTCAACATTGATTCTTGTATTAAGAATGAAATGTTGTTTGAGGTTTTAAATGTAGAGAAAGGTCCTGGTGTGAGCTGTGATGTGAACACTCACACTAGACAGTGTCTTGTATGACAGGTATGAGGTATGTCTTGATACCCAAGTGTGTTCCCCCAGGTAGACTGTCCAATGAGGCACTGCAGCCTCACTTTTCTAGTGTCTTGTTTTGGTTTTCAGGTAGGGCTTCAAAATTCCTCTGGAAATGCTAGTCAGACCAGTGCAGGAACTAAAGGCGTGTACTATTTATAATCACTTTTCCTGTGAAACTGGGTCCTTAAGGGTGACATCTGAAGCTGAGACTGCCTATTTAAAAGGCAGTTTTAGCTAAGTCTGTTTATGACTCTGCAAATCCAAGCATACCTGCCTTTTGTTTCCACCTGCGTAGGGATACATTCTGTCGGCCACCTTTCCTACCACTCTTCTTCTTCCTATATTGACTTTAACAAATGAATAGGATTATTTTACATTTTTTCCTAACACTTAAGATCATATAAAATTAACGAGTATGTGGAATTTAAGAATTGTAAATATATATTTACACTTGAGAGATGATTTTAAATCTGGGGTTAAAGTGCCTTTTTATCTTTCGTAGTTTACATGCTTTTTTGATAACCCACTAGACCTTTCCATTGTATCAGAGGATCCAATTACATTTACAATTATGACTTGAATTGTATTTCACAGGAATGCTCAAGTTTTGTACATATTTTATAAGGTATTAAACCTGATGTTCTCTTTCTATAATGTGCTTATTTGATGTCATTAGTACTGTTGAATTCAGTTGTGCAAAACTACACTGGAGTGTCACTGTGTGACCTGTCTTGGGTTCTGTGCTCACAGGTGGTTTCCCAGCCCTTGGGCAGTGAACAAGCTGTGTCTAGAAATGGGATAGTGTTCATACACAGCACAGCACTTAGACAGTGCCTATAAATCCCATAATGGTCTTTAGAAGTTAAAATTCTTATCAGTAGCATAAAATTAGTTGATAGTACTTTATAAACTAAATTGGCATCCAGCCCAGTTTGGTCTGTTTTAGCCGAAAATGTTTTATATGTACCTTTCAGACATCGAAGTATATGTTTTTGTTTATACAATTTTGAGTTATTCTCCAATGATAAAAATTTAAATAGTGACTTTGTGTAACACTGGTTCCCTTTTTTTTTCAAGTTGAAGGAAAAATTCATTTTCTATATGCTGACCGTAGTACAGAAAGTATTTTTCATGCCTTGGGGATTGAGCCCGCGTGGAAAGGACTGTTCGGAGCTCCTTCACTGACCTTTATGTTAATCAACTCTCCACTCTGCACTCTGGGAAGTCATTGCTCCTTCATGCTGTTTCTGTTTTGATTTAGACAGGGTTTCACAAGGTAGCTCAGGCTGGCCTTGAACTAACGATTACTTCAGACTGGCTTCAAATTTGCAGTCCTCCTGCCTCCACTCCCCAGGTGGCAGGTAGCTTAGAGGCTCTCCCCCATGCCTGGCTCATACTTATATGAAGCCAGCTTGCTAGTGTGCTCACAAAACAGGCCTGTTTAGTTAGGTGAAGAAAATGAAGTGGCAGGAGTCATAAAACGGTGCCATAGAATGAGATGTTGGAAGAATAAAAGAAATGATTCTTTTCCAACGTGGTGCTACCTCTGTGGGCCTGAAGCCAGTATCAGGGTGTGCCCATCGGTGCAGAAACGAACAACTAGCTGATGTAATCTAGAGAGTCTCCTAAGGCAGTTCCTTAATATAAAATAGGGGCTAGATTAAACGTTAGAGGCGTTTTACATTCTGACCTGTGGTTTTCATACCTGCTTTCTGCTAGTAAAACTATTCTGGGCAGTAGTTATGTGAAAAACATAACCTTCCCTTCTCAGGAAGTTCCTGCATTAGAGGATGCCGTAGAGGTGTGTGTGTGTGTGTGTGTGTGTGTGTGTGTGTGTGTGTGTGTGTATTTTATTTTATATAGTAGGTAAGATCAATGTTTTTTTGAAAGGCTGAAAACATAGAATAAACATACATGAACTAACCCTCCCCCCAGAAAGGTGCGTTTTGTTGTATGTGCTTTATATTTTTGAAATAAAGTCTAGTATTTACAGTAAATACTAGTCTACTATTTGCAGTTAACATTGTATATACAGACATACAGGACACCTTGTTTAACTCTCATAACAGCCTCTTGGCATGTGACTGTTCCTCATTCTCATTTTATGGATGTGGAAAGTAATAATTTGGTATGTTAGCGGGCTCAGTCACATACTAGTGAGTTTAGATGGAGGCGGGATCTTGATCTTTTACACTAGGGAATCCTGTTTATTCTTCCACCCTAGACTGACTGCTAAGTGAAGCACTGTGTAATGTAAGGTTGCTCTGTTTAGCTTAAGTATCTTATTTAAGTTTTGAATGCATTTGAAGTACTTTTATATTAATATGGAATGCTTCATCTGAAATCTGAAGAATCTGTAAAGGCCTGAAAGGGTCAAGAATGGGCCAGGGCAGAAGGCTGCTTCCCCTTGGTATATGGGAATTCTTCACTTGCAAACATTTCGTGGATATATCAGCAGTTCAGTTCAGTAATGTCAGGATAGCAACAGTGACGGCACAACCTAGCAGGAAGGATCAGGCCTCAGCTGAGTTGACAGGAGGGATGCCAGGCGTTCTTAGCTATGCCTCTCAGGGAAGCTTTGACACGAACAAGCACCACACAGCTAGCTGTATCAGCAAGCCAAGCCCACCTCTGTCACTGTCCACTGAGTCCTATTTATACTCCTTCCAAACATCTCATGCTCTCCATGGGTCTGCCGACATCACTCAGCCAATTGCAGAAGCTGCAAGACACCACAGCACACCACCAGAAGTTTCTATTATGGAGTCCCGACAAAAGGCGCTCAACTGTGCAGTTAAGGCGGACTAACACATGTGTGTCATTAGCAAAGGATCTACATGTCCGTTCATGTGCTTGCTTTAGCAGAGCATCCTCTCTCCTGTGTCCGCTTCAGGGAAATGTTCCTTCCCGTGACTGCTTTAGGAAAACACTCCTTCATGTGTTTGCCCTAGCAAAACGCCGTCCGACACAACTGACTTCATGTGGGCAGTGCTAGGGACAAAACGTAGGTCTCACACTTGTCTACCTCCTAGCCATAGAAATTTAAGATGAGTATTCTGCTATATTATTTGGTTTCAACTTAGAGGTGTTAGATGAGGGCTGAAGAGATGACTCAGTGGTTAAGAACTCTGGCTGCTTTTCTAGAAGTCCCAAGTTTAATTCCCAGTACCCACATGGTGGTTCAGGAACATTTAAAATGGGATCTGATGCCCTCTTCTGGTATGCAGGTGCACATGAAGAGATAGAGTGTGCATAAATATATCGTTCTAATCCTAGCAGACGCAGAGGTTGGCAAATCTCTGTGAGTTCAAGGCCAGCCTGGTCTCACAGAGTTAGTTCTAGGACAGCCAGGACTATACAAAGAAACCCTGTGTAAATCAAACAACAAACAAACAAAAAGGTGTTGGGTTGGAAAGGCTCACTCCTCACAGCCTTTCAGATTAAATGCTTTTCATATTTCAGATACACACGCCAAGTTGTTCACAGATTTTCTAACTGCATTGTGCCAGCCAGCCATGAACAGACAAAGACAGACAGACAGACAGACAGACAGACACACACGCGCGCGCGCGCGCGCCAAGTTGTTTACAGATTTTCTAACTGCATTGTGCCAGCCAGCCATGGATAGACAGACAGACAGACACATGCCAAGTTGTTCACAGATTTCCTTTCTTTTTTTTTTTTTTTTTTTTTTGAGTAAAATGATTTAAAAAAAAATGATTTATTTATTTATTTCACGTATGTGAGCACACTGTTGCTGTCTTCAGACACACCAGAAGAGGGTATCGATCCCTTTACAGATGGTTGTGAGCCACCATGTGGTTCCTGGGAATTGAACTCAGGACCTCTTGAAGAGCAGTCAGTTCTCTTAACCTCTGAGCCATCTCTCCAGCCCCGAGTAAAATGATTTTTATTTGCTCAACAAGTCTGATTTTAGGTTTCTTTAGCATATTTCCATTTTATTAAAAGCAAAGGCCAATTAGTCCTCAGACTCTGAACCATCTTCGTCTTGACTAATTTGGAAATAACGAGGTTCGTAAGTCTCCTTGTCAGATGTGACCACACGAAGCCAATCACGGAGATGATTCTTCTAAAGGTATATCTTGGTAAGATATTTCAAATACCTTTTTGAGAACTGTTTCTCAGAAGCAACTGTGATTTTATTCTTCAGGCGTTCAATGTGGACATTTCCAAGATTTCCAGTTTTTCCATTGACTTTAACCTTCTTCCGTAGAAACTGTTCAAAATTTTCAGAATCAAAAATTCCATCTTCTACTGGATGAGTAAGGTCCAAATGAAACCTCCAGGTTGACTTCATAGGCTTCTTGTCTTTCTGCGGCGCCATTTTCTTTTTCTTTTTTCTTTTTTTTTTTAAGATTTATTTATTTATTTCATGTATATGAGTACACCGTCACTGACTTTAGACATGCCTTTACAGATGGTTGTGAGCCACCATGTGGTTGCTAAATTGAACTTTCAGGACCTCTGGAAGGCAGTCACTGCTCTTAACTGCTGAGCCATCTCTCCAGCCCGCGGCGCCATTTTCTTTTCTTTTCTTTTTTTTTTTTGTGGTTCTTTTTTTTTTCGGAGCTGGGGATTGAACCCAGGGCCTTGCCCTTCCTAGGCAAGCGCTCTACCACTGAGCTAAATCTCCAACCCCATTTTCTAACTGCATTGTGCCAGCCAGCCAGTCTGACGGACGGACAGACAGACAGACACACACACAGACACACAGACACACACAGACACACACACACACACACACACACACACACACACACACACACACACACACACACACACACACGGGGTTGGGGGAGGAGGAAGAGGGAGGGAGCTAGACAGATGAGGACTTATGAGATAGGCTAGGCCAATCCTGGGCTTGTAATCCTGGGTCTACCTCCATAGTTCTGGGTTACTAGGTGTGTACCACCATGCCCAGGTTTGATCTTTCTTTACAGTTGTTCTTAGTTTTTCAGACTGAAAAACACTAGGTAAAGTAATTTGATTGTTGTTAATTTATATGTGATTGGAGTATTAGTCATAATTATACTGGGATTACCATGATTTCCGTGCACATTTTGTTTTGCTTTAGTACCCTCGTTAATGAAATTTTAGTGAAAAGCCCGTCCCAGGAATCCCAGCAGACTTATGTTTGGTCACCTTGTCTCAGTTTGCCAAAGAGACAAATAATGATGAATGACAGAGAAAAGGGTTTTACTAAGGTAGCCATTATGAGAAAAACAGATAAAGGGGTTTGCTTATACAGTCTGTCTTCCAGGCTCTGAGAGGAAAAGGGAAGTGGGAGGGGCTTGTGGTTTGCATAGATGACAGGCTGCTATCTGGTCAGGTGATCTGGTCAAGGCTTGGGTCACTTATGCCAGTAAAGGCCTGATCTTGCAAGGGCTTTTGGAGAACTCGTTATTGATGTCATGGCTCCCGGACAGTCTGTTTACTGTGAGGTGATTTCTCCGGTGCCAACTTCCAGCCTCCCACCCTAGATAACTGCCCTCCCTCGTTTGGGAGGTGATTCCTCTTACTAGACTTGCTCTTTGCTTGGGAGGAGTGTTGGTTCCTTGTCATAAAGATGTTTACAGATAAGTCTTGCCATTCCTTGAATTCAAGAGAACTTCAGAAGAGAGTGAGTCACTTAGCAGGAAAATTGTTAAAAAAAAAAAAAAAATGAAAGAAGCCAGAGACCGGGCACTCTTCATCTTCCTAGCTTAGTCTTAATTTCTAAGACAATTTATACAGAGTTTTGACTGGGAAAAGTTTGAATTGTCTTAATTCTATTCACAAATATGTTTTAAATGTATTTTATTTTATTGGGGGATTCCTTTTATTCTTGGTTTAAAGAGCATGTGTGGCGCGCGCCTGGTGGGGGGAGGGGTTGGTAGGGGGGTGGTTGGGGCGGCGGCTGGAGCTATGGCTATAAAGTAAAGAACACTTGTTGCTATTCCAGAGGGTCCGGATTTGATTTTCATCATCCACACAGCAGATAGCAAACATCTGTAACTTTAGTTCCAGGGGATCAGATGCCATCTTCTGTCCCTTACCCCAACTAGGTACGATCAAGGTGCACAGACATGCACGTAGGCAAAAATACCCAGATACTAAATAAAACAAAACCAAAACAAAAAACAAACAAACCAACAAAAAAAACCCAACAAAACAAAAGCTACACACACAGAAACTCCCTAAACTCATGTATAACATATCCAGAACTTGTAGTTTTTGCTGTTTGGCCTACAGCAGTACACCCAGGGTAGAAATATTGGAGTCATCAGTAATTCGATGTTTATATACATCCAGTACCCATAAGTTCAGCTGCACCCATACTCAGTCTGCCCTTACCTCAACCACATCACTATGCCTTAGAGACTGCATTTGCACTTTCCTTTACCCAGAGAACTTTCCCACATCTGCCAGCATGGTTAACCGTTGCTGTTCTGGATGTTTCCTCAGCTGTCTCCTCTCAGAAGACTCACAGCTATGTTTTCTCAGAGCTGATGAGTTGGAAGGCAGTTTCACTCTTGGGCACCGTTTGGTCCCTTGCTCCCCCTTCTGGAATCAGCTGTCCAATGCCGCCGGAACCTGTTTTGCTTGGTCCCAGCGCGCTGCGGAGGAATTTTGGCGGCGCACTCCTACTGACGGCACTTCCGGCGAGGGTCTTCTAGTCGAGGTCGGTGAGTCTACTTGTGGAGACCCGCGGGGTGCTGAGGCTGTGGAGGCTGGAGTGAGGCTGATTAGAGGGACCTGGAGCTGAGGACCGAGGTGCAAAGCCGGGGCTGGCCTCGGGGAGACCTGGAAGACGGAGGGAGGGGCGTGTGCAGGGAGACCTGTAGCTTCCGCTTGCGGTCCGGCGGTAGGCTGAGGAAAGTTCGTTCTCGCTTTGGGGCTGCGGTTTGCCTTGAATCTCTGCCTGTGAGACCCGAAGCGAGTTTCCAGCACATGAGCTGTCCATTTCCGAAAAAAACAAAACAAAACAAAAAAAAAAACAAAAAACAACAACAACAAAAAAAACCCAGGGACACTCATCACCCTTGTCTGTCGTCCTCGTGCTTGGGTAAGGTGAGGCAGAGCCTCTCCAGTTGCGGTGCGCGCTGCGGCTCTCGGGTTTGCTGATAGCGTTCCCAGGTCTGACGGGAAGCACGCTAGGAATTTACTTTGAGCTTCTCGGGGGTGGGTGGGCGTGATGACCGAAATTCTAAGACACGGATAGTCCATCTGCAGTTTGGGGAGTTTTAACTTCTTCCATGTCGGATTCTCCATTTATAAGCTTTTTAAATAAAGATGCCCCGTCTACCCAGCCAAAAATTGTACAGCGTTTACGCACTGCTTCTCGTTTTCTCTGAATTTAAGAAAATAATAGAAGAGTAAAATATGAAGTAAAGCATTGATGTGGTGGAGCAAGTAATATAATGCGAACTGTATGTGCACATGCACACAGTTGTGTTGGGATCACAGCTGTATTACACTATGCCCTTCTTGAACAGAACATCTGTCTATCTATCTATCAATCAATCAACCATCGGTCGGTCTGTCTGTCTATCTATCTATCTATCTATCTATGACAGTTTCTCTGTGTAGCGTTGGCTGTCCTGGAACTCACTTTGTAGACCAGGATGGAAGTGGTTGGATAAAAGGCGTGCTCCACCACAGCCAGGCTCATAGTTTTTAATTTTTTTTAACTTTTTTTGTTTTTTTTGAGACAGAGTTTCTCTGTGTAACAGAGCCCTGGCTGTCCTAGACTCGGTTTGTAGACCAGGCTGGCCCCGAGTTGAGAGATCCTCTTGCCTCTGCCTCCCGTTTCTGAGTAAAAAAGCCAATCCTGCTTCTGGAGATATCTGTCTTTTATCTTTTATTTCCACGTCACCTCCACCAATTCCATCATGTCTAGGCAGAATTTTATTTTTATGTTCACTGTAAACGCAGAAAACAAGTTATCGGATGTTCAGTTTTGTTACTGTTTAATGCCCTAGTACACTCACCAGATGACACCAAGATAATTACAGTATTGAAATAGCTCATGTTGTAAAATTATTGTTACTTTTAGATTTTTCAAGATGGCAAGGCTGTTAGATTGGAATTGATGGGGGTGACATGGAAATAAAAGATGAAAAACAGCTATCTCCAGGAGCAGGATTGGGTTTTTTACTCAGCAGCAGGAAAGCCATAGTCTCTTTGTGGAAGTGGAGACTCTGGTACTGTGGCATGTGGGGCTTGAGGGGCCTGAGTCTCATTTTGTAGCCCTGTTTGGGCTCGAAGGGGGAAGGTAGGTACATCAGGGTGAGAGGCTCAGTGCATACTTTTCTGGTCTTAGTTCTTTGTCTGGTTTCACATAGGACTGTCTGGGCTGGTAGTTATTCTAGGACATGAAGGTGTTTGGGCAAGCATTTGCCAGTTTGAGATATTTTTACCTTTTAAAGGCAAATTACTGAGCTTTCTGAGACAAACGAAGAATTTTTTTGAAATTTTTTATTAATCATTCACCATTTGTTTACAGCTCACATGATATCCCACTTCCCGATTGCCCCCTATCCCATGATATCCCACTTCCTAGTTACCCCTCCACCAGTCCCCCATCCCACATTCACCCTCCACCCTCCCCTTTGCCTGTATGAGAGTGCTCCCCCACCCATCCACACTCTCCGGCACCATTGCTCCAGCATCCCCAATGCTGGGGTATCAAGCTTCCCAAGGGCCTCCTCTCCTGTTGCTGTCAGGCAAGGCCATGCTCTGCTATATATGTATCTGGAGTCATGGATCCCTCCAGGAACACTCCTTGGTTGATGATCTAGACTCTGGGAAAACTTGGGGAAAACTTGCAATCTCCCTTCTCTTCCCCAGTCCTTCTGCCAGCTCCCCAACCCGGTTCCCTGAGCTCCATCTGATGGATGGCTATTTTTACTGTATTAATCCTGCCAATCCATGAGCATTGGAGATCTTTCCATCTTCTGAGGTCTTCTTTGATTTCTTTCTTCAGAGATTTGAAATTCTTGTCATACAGATCTTTCACTTGCTTCGTTAGAGTCAACACCAAAAAAATTTATATTATTTGACTATTGTGAAGGGTGTCATTTCCCTAATTTCTTTCTCAGTCCTTTTATCCTTTGAGTAGAGGAAGTCTACTGATTTGTTTGAGTTAATTTTGTATCCAGCCACTTTGCTGAAGTTGTTTTATCAGCTGTAGAAGCTCTCTGGTGGAATTTTTGGGATCGCTTATGTATACTATCATACCATCTGCAAATAGTGTGATATTTTGACTTCCTCCCTCCCAATTTGTATACCTTTGATCTCCTTTTATTGTCTAATTGCTCTGGCTAGAACTTCAAGTACTCTATTGAATAGGTAGGGAGAGAGTGGGTGACCTTGTCTTGTTCCTGATTAATGGGATTGCTTCGAGTTTCTTTCCATTTAGTTTGATGTTGGTATTGGTTTGCTGTATATTGCTTTTATTATGTTTAGATATGCACCTTGAATTCCTAATCTCTCCAATGCTTTTAACAGGAATGGGTGTTGTATTTTGTCAAAAGTTTTTTCAGCATCTAATGTGGTTTTTTTCCTTTGAGTTTGTTTATATAGTGGATTACATTGATGGATTTCTGTATATTGAACCATCCGTGCATTCTTTTTTTTTTTTCTCTTTTTTTCGGAGCTGGGGACCGAACCCAGGGCCTACTGAGCTAAATCCCCAACCCCCATCCGTGCATTCTTGGGATGAAGACTACTTGATCATGGTGGATGATCATTTTGATGTATTCCTGGATTTGGTTTGTGAGAATTTTATTGAGTATTTTTGCATTAATATTCATAAGGGAAATTGGTCTGAATTTCTCTTTCCTTGATGGGTCTTTTTATGGTTTAGGTATAAACATAATTGTTGCTTCATAGAAAGAATTGGGTAGTGTTCCTTCTGTTTCTATTTTATGGAATAGTTTGAGGATTATTGGTATTAGGTCTTCTTTGAAAGTCTGATAGAATTCTGCACTAAACCCGTCTGGTCCTGGGCTTTTTTTGGTTGGGAGACTTCTTTTTTTTTTTTTTTCTCGGAGCTGGGGACCGAACCCAGGGCCTTTCGCTTCCTAGGCAAGCGCTCTACCACTCAGCTAAATCCCCAACCCCTGGTTGGGAGACTTCTAATGACTGTGTCTATTTCCTTGGGGGTTATGGAGCTATTTAGATGGTTTATCTGATCCTGATTTAACTTTGGTACCTGGTATCTGTCTAGAAAATCAGCCATTTCATCCAGGTTTTCCAGTTTTGTTGAGTATAGACTTTTGTAGAAGGATCTAATTATTTTTTAAATTTCCTCAGTTTCTGTTGTTATGTCTCCATTTTCAATTCTGATTTTTAAAATTTGGATACTGTCTCTATGCCCTCTGGTTAGTCTGGCTAAGGGTTTATCTATCTTGTTGATAAAGAACCAGCTCCTGGTCTTGTTGATTCTGTGTATAGTTCTTTTTGTTTCTACTTGGTTGATTTCTCTCTGAGTTTGATTATTTCCTGCTGTCTACTCCTCTTTGATGTATTTGCTTCTTTCTGTTCTAGAGCTTTCAGATGAGCTTTTAAGCTGCTAATGTACACTCCCTCCAGTTTCTTTTTGGACGCATTCAGAGCTATGAGTTTTCCTCGTAGCACTGCTTTCATTGTGTCCCATAAGTTTGGGTATGTTGTGCCATCAGTTTCATTGAATCTAAAAAGTCTTTAATTTCTTTCTTTATTTCTTTGCTGACCCAGTTATTGAGTAGATAGTTGTTCAGCTTCCATGTGTATATGAGCTTTCCGTTGTTTTTGTTGCTGTTTGTTGTATTAGTCTGTGATAGTTCGATAGACTACATGGGATTAATTAAAAGTTTTTGTATCTCTTGAGTTTTGTTTTATGTCCTTGTATATGGTCGATTTTTGAGAAGGTACCATGAGGTGCTGAGAAGAAGGTATATTCTTTTGTTTTATCATGAAATGTTCTGTAGATATCAGTTAAATCCAGTTGGTTCATAATGTCCTTTAGTTTCACTGTGTCTCAGTTTAGTTTCTGTTTCTGTGATCTGTCCATTGATGAGAGTGAGGTGTTAAAATCTCCTACTGTTATTGTGTGCAGTTCAATGTGTGCTTTGAGCTTTAGTAATGTTGCCTTTACAGATGTGGGTGCCCTGGCATTTGGGGCATAGATGTTCAGAATTGAGAGTTCTTCCTGGTGGATTATTCCTTTTGATGAGTATGTAGCATCCTTCCTCGTCTTTTTTGATAACTTTTGGTTGAAAGTCTATTTTGTTGGATATTAGAATGGCTATTCCAGCTTGTTTCTTGGAACCATTTGCTTGGAAAAAAATTTTCCATACTTTTACTTTGAGGGAATGTCTGTCTTTGACCCTGAAGTGTGTTTGCTGAATACAGCAAAATGCTGGGTCCTGTTTATGTATCCAGTCTGTTAGTCTATGTCTTTTTATTGGGGAATTGAGTCCATTGATGTTGAGAGATATTAGGGAACAATGATCGTTGCTTCCTGTTATTTTTGTTATTAGAGGTGGAATTATGTTTGTGTGGCTATCTTCTTTTGGTTTTGTTGTGAAAAGATTAATTTCTTGCTTTTTCTTGGGTGTAGTTTCCCTTCTTTTTTTTTTTTTTTTTTTTTTAAGATTTATTTATTTTATGTGAGTATACTGTAGCTGTCTTCAGACACACCAGAAGAGGGCATCAGATCTCATTACAGATGGTTGTAAGCCACTATGTGGTTGCTGGGAATTGAACTCAGGACCTTTGGAAGAGCAGTCAGTGCTCTTAACTGCTGAGCCATCTCTCTAGCCCCGTAGTTTCCTTTCTTGTGTTGGACTTTTCCTTCTATTATCTTCTGTAGGGCTTGGTTTGTGGAAAGATATTGTGTAAATTTGGTTTTGTCATGGAATACCTTGGTTTCTCCATCTGTGGAAATTGCCCAGGAATAGTAGCCTGGGCTGGCCTTTTCTTTCTCTTAGGGTCTGTATGATCTGCCTAGGATCTTCTGGTGTTTAGAGTCTCTGTTGAGAAGTCTGGTGTAATTTTGATAGTTTTGCTTTCATATGTCACTTGACCTTTTCCCCTTACTGCTGTCAGTATTCTTTCTTTGCTCTGGGTGCTTGTTGTTTTAATTATTATGTGATGAGAGGAATTTCTTTTCTGGTCCAATCTGTTTGGCATTCTGTAGGTTCATGAGCATCTCTGTCTTTAGTTTAGGGAAGTTTTCTTTTATAATTTTATTGAAGATATTTACTGGCCCTTTAAGTGATGAATCTTCGTTCTCTTCTATGCTCATTATCCTTAGATTTCATCTTCTCATTGTGTCCTGGATTTCCTGGATGTTTTGGGTTAGGAGCTTTTTGCTTTTTGCATTTTCTTTGACTGTTGTGCCAATGTTTCCTATGGTATCTTCTGCCCCTGAGATTCTCTCTTTGTCTCTTGTATTCTGTTGGTGATGCATGCATCTGTGACTCCTGTTCTCTTTCCTAGGTTTTCCATCTCCAGGGTTGTTTCCCTCTGAGTTTTCTTTAATGATTCTATTTCCATTTTTAGATCTTGGATGGGTTTGTTCAATTCCTTCACCTGTCTGATTGTATTCTCCTGTGTTTCTTTTTCTTTTTAATTAATTAATCAATTTATTTATTTATTTTATGTATGTGAGTACACCATTGCTCTCTTCAGACATACCAGAAAGGGGCATCAGATCCCTTTACACATGGTTGTGAGCCACCATGTGGTTGCTGGGAATTGAACCCAGAACCTCTGGAAGAGCAGTCAGTGCTTTTAACCACTGAGCCATCTCTCCAGCCCTCTCCTTTTTTTTCTTTAAGTGATTTATGTTTTTCCTCTTTAAGGGTTTCTACTTTTTTACTTGTGTTCTCCTGTATTTCTTCTTCTTTTTTATTTTTTTTTATTTTTCGGAGCTGGGGACCGAACCCAGGGCCTTGTGCTTGCTAGGCAAGCGCTCTACCACTGAGCTAAATCCCCAACCCCTCCTGTATTTCTTTAAGGGAGTTATTTATGTCCTTAAAGTCCTCTATCATCTTCATGAAATGAGAATTTAGATTTGAATCTTGCTTCATAGGTGTGTTGGGGTATCCAGGACTTGCTGTTGGGGGAGAACTGGGTTCTGATATTGCCAAGTCAAATTGTTTCTGTTGCTTATGTTCTTGTGCTTGCTGCCCAACATTTGGTTATCTCTGGTGTTATCTGGCCTCCCTGTCTCTGACAGGAGCCTGTCCTTTCTGTGAGCCTGCCATCTTGTGATCCTGTGATCCCATGATCCTGTGATCCTGGATGTGTCAGAAAACCTGGGGAGTCAACCTGCAAGTGGGCTGTGGCTGTGTGGGATCGGGTCTAGCACCTGGGTTCTGGTCTCTAGCACAGGTGGGAACTGGAAGGCATGCGGAAAGAGGGACTTCTTAACTTTGTGGAGAATACACAGAATTTAATTAATAACATTTTATTGCAGCAGATTTCACAAGAAGTTTCTTATGAGGAGTCTCCAATTTTCTGACGGCCCCTCCCCGCCCCCCGTTACTTTGCGTGTAGCCTCGGCTGTCTTGGAACTCAATCTGTAGACCATGCTGGTGTGTGCCACCACCTCCCAACTGAGAATTTTGTATTTTCATAGACTAGTTACTGAATAAATGCCAAGAAAAAAGCATCCTGATATTTTCAACTTTGTCCCTAATTATCAAGTAATTGGGTTAATTTTGTTGCTATCTAACTTTTTTTTACAGTGTTGAATAAGCATATATATAATTATAAAAACCATGGATGAAGAACCTGAAAGAACTAAGCGGTGGGAAGGAGGCTATGAGAGAACCTGGTAAGTAGGATGTAATCGGCTCATGCTGTAGATACTGTCTCTTTCTCTTTATTTTGTCTTATTAAAGTGTGTTTTGTATGTGTTAAAATCCATATATCTCTTGGGGTTGGGGATTTAGCTCAGTAGTTTGCCTAGCAAAGCATGGTTGGAAAATCCGAAAAAAAAAAAAAAAAAAAAAAGAAAAAAAAAAAATCTCAATTGACAATCCAGTGAAACGCTTTTGAAAAAAAGGTACTGTTTTGTATCGCTCTTGCCATAAAGTACTTTTAGAACATTTAACCAGGCTAAGTTCCTTTATACTCAGTCCATTTCCACCACCTGTACACAATCATGGTCTGTAGATTCCCTTTCCTAGCTCATTTTATGTGAATTTCAAATCTCCTTCATGTTGTATATGTTTTTTTTAAAAGTAACTGTTATTGTTTTTAAAGCTTCATTTATTTATTTTATGTATACGACTACACTGTAGCTGTCTTCAGACACACCAGAAGAGGGCATTGGGTCCCATTACAGATGGTTGTGAGCCACCATGTGGTTGCTGGGAATTGAGCTCAGGACCTCAGGTAGATTAGTCAGTCAGTGATCTTTTCCACTGAGCCATGTCTCTAGTCTGTATATGTTTCTTTGTGATTGCTGGAGAGTATCTATATACTGTTATGCTACATTTTATATTCATTCAGCATTGAGACATTTCTTATCAGTTTCCAGATTTTTGCTATTATGGATTATGCTGCTATGAACATAGATATACAGATCTTGGTATGTTTTAATTTTTACTGGATTAGTATTTTTAGCTTATTTCAAACAAATGTTGCTTTCAGGGAAATTCTTAAAGAAGATGAAAGTGGATCACTTAAAGCTACAATAGAGGATATTCTCTTCAAGGCAAAGAGGAAAAGGTATGACTGCTTTTGAGAAAGAATTACAAAAGGAAAACACATTCTTGAGCCTTTCTGTCCCTCTGTGGCTGTCCTTAGCATTTCTTCTGAACTGTGTGTTTAGGGAAGCTCACCTGTAACTGTCTGACTAGGCCTACGGAGCTAGCAGCTAGCCCTTGCTCCCAAGGAAAGTGGTCTTCAGAGACTACCCATGATAGTCTTTCAGGATAGTTTTGTGTATTTCAAAAATTAATAATTAACTAATAAAATACAGATTAATTGTTTTATTGAGTTTTTGGTAGCTATGATATTCAGTTAAAGTATTTTTTATAATTTTAACAGAGTGTTTGAGCACCATGGACAAGTTCGACTTGGAATGGTATGTTAGAATTTCTCTTTTAGTTTGGATCAGAGAAATATTCTGACTTGACAGAATAAACAGTGAAACAACAACCTTTTAAAAGAATAGATTTAAAGTTTGTTTAGAATATCTGAGTATTAAGCAATACTTCTGCTTCTCACTCTAAAGTGTCCCTGGACGTTTTCTCCTTTGTGTCTGGTAGATGCGCCACCTGTATGTGGTGGTGGATGGGTCCAGAACAATGGAAGATCAGGATCTAAAGCCCAACAGACTGACCTGTACTCTAAAGGTATAGTAAGCCACTTAAGCTTGTGCTAAGTGTAGGGAAAGATTATATACATACACATATATACGTGTATATATGTATATATATTATATAGCAATTTAAGAATGCAGAAAGTTTTGTTTTGCTTTGATTTTCCTATTAGTAACAAAGTAACTGAGTAGAAATGCTGCCAGATTGTGGTCCCGTGTTCTGCCTCTCTACTGGTGGTTCTGCATGTGGCTGAAACAAGATAAATCAGCTCAAGGAGGGCCAGGCAAGGTCTGGGGCATCACAGTCATGCTGGGGTGTGTGTGGGGGGGTGTGGGAGGGGAATCAGGGCCTGGGACAAGCAGGATTCCAGTCTAGTTGGGAGTGGTCTGGTTGGGAGCTAGTGCAGAATGCTGAGTGCCAAAGGGTGGGAGGAAAGAGAGGACCTTTGGGAGTCTTAGTGTTGTGGCTCCTCTAGGTGAAGGTCTTCCCTGTGGTAAGCCGGCTCTTTGAGATGATCTTTGCTTGTTCATATTGCTTTATTGGGGGTGGATTTGGATGCATATGCTTTATTCTGGGTGAACCAAGGATTATATAATTTTGGGAAGGGTGTAAGAATATCCAGGAAGGGAAGCTCATTGGCGGAAGGGGAGGATGCTGAGATTCCTCTTTAGCATGGAGAGGCATTCTAGGCGCTGTGCTGTGTGACTGAGTGTCTGTGGTCACCTCAGTTGGGAGTTGTAGTTACATGTTCCAGAGCATTCATTAGAGGCAGGGAGGGAGCGGCCCGAGTCCTGCTCTGAGATTCCAGGGGTTTGAGCATGCCTCACTTGTTCTTATGCTGGTCTGGAGGCACTGTCCACATGCTTCTCACCAGATCATTTCCAAAGTGACTTTTATTCCAAGAACTAGCCTGTAAATATGTATTTAATTAACCCTCCAATAATTCAATCAATCAAACAGACTGGCAACATGGCTCCTTGGGTTAAGGTTTGCTGTACAAGAATGACGACCTGAGTTTTACTAGTTGTTCTTCCAGGCAATCCTGGCTCAATTTCCTGCACCCATATGCAGCTTCCGAACTGGCAGTAACTCCTACTCTAGGAAGTCCGCAAACATCAGGCACATGTGTGTGCAGTTATACATGCAGGCAAAATACCCATATATGAATAGATCTCAGAAGAAAAGATGGTGCAAGGAGAAAACCCATTAACTCTAGAACATGGGGCTCTGACCTCCACAAGTGCCCTGTGGTGAATGTTCTCATCATAAACATACAACATGATAGTAAACAATTAAATGCTAAAAAAGAAAAGACTTGAATCTGGGCAGGAGTGGCACACACCTTTAATCCTAGCACTTGTGAAGCACGCGGATCTTGGTGAGTTTGAGGCTAGCCTGGTTTACAGAGTTAGTTTCAGGACAGCCTGGGCTACAACAAAGCAAAAAATCTTGAATAAGTAGTTGCTTTGGTTTATTATTTCCCTAAATCAGTGGTTCTCAATCTTCCTAATACCTCTTAATACAGTTCCTCATGTTGTGATCCCCAACCATAAAATTACTTCGTTGTCACTTCATAACTATAATTTTGCTACTGTTATGAATCATTGTTTATCTGTATTTTCCAGTGGGCTTAGGCAACCCCTGTGAAAGGGTCATTCAGGCCCCACAACAAGTTGTGGCCCACAGGTTGAGAACTGCTGTTCAGAAGCTAGTTATTCCTCCCCTCCCCTACTGAGTTTTCATTCAACTTTGACTTTGAATCTGTCTTTTCACCTTAACAACACATTAATAATATTCAAACTTATTTATGTATTTATTTATTTTGTTTTTTCAAGACAAAGCTGCTGTTTAGTCCTTACTGTCTTAGAACTAACTCTGTAGACCAGAGACTCAAGAGATCATCTGCCTCTGTGCCTGGCTAATTTTCTAATTACTGATGCCTGTTTTTGATTCTGCTGCTACCTCTCTCCTCATTGGATATTTTCTTAATTATGTTGTTTTAGACGACTCCAAATGGATCCCCTTTTGCGGAGGGTGGGGGTGGGTGGGTTAATTTCAAGATCAGATTTTGCTGTGTTTCCTCAGCTGACTTCAAACTCCTTGCCTCAGGAGGTCTTCCCGTTTGAGCTTCCCATGTAGCAAGGATAGCAGGTGCCTGGTGCCCTCCTTGATAATACTCGTCTTTAGCAGGGCTGTGTGTATCTTATTACCCATTTCACACATTTTTACATTTAAACAGTTTCACAGTGTGTTTACAATGTATGACAAGCTGAGAGTGGTAGTGTTACATACCTAAAACCCAGCGCCCAGGAGGCAGTGAGAGGAGCATCACGCAAAGTTTAGTGTCAGTCTGGTCTAGGAGTGAGGTGAGGCTAGCCAGGGATGCAGAGTGAGACACTGTCTTGACTCACACCCTTGCCTTCCCTCAGAAGCCGTGAGAGTGCTGCTGGGTAAATAGGTTCTGGAGAACACCGACATGGTGCTTATTGTTGCTGCTTTGCCTTTATCTAATGCTTCCTTTTAATTTTATCTCAACAGTTGTTGGAATATTTTGTAGAAGAATATTTTGATCAAAACCCTATCAGTCAGGTATGTAGATAAATGGTAGAATTCAGAACTAGATTCCTATTTTGCTACCAAATATAGTTTTTTTTTTTTTAAATGGGGCATATATTCTTTGAAGTATTAAGGGAATCAGATTATATACCTATTTTTGGTATACTTAATAATGAAGAGCAAAATAATTCTACATGTAAAACATGTACTATGCCTTAGTAATATATAGACAGTTCATAGCTAGATGTGTCAAAAACACCATGAGAAAAAGTTTCATGCATCTTCATTTTTTTTTTGCAGTTACTAATTGGTAGTCCATGTATTTTTATCAAGAGGAAATAATTTGTTATATTAAAATAATTATTTTTTTGTTTTTATTTTGAGATTGGCATAATTGTAACTAAGAGTAAAAGAGCTGAAAAACTGACTGAACTCTCAGGTATGCATAAAAGTATCTTTACAAGACTCAAGGACTTTGCCTGCCTAACTCTGTAAAGCTTTCCTCTTTGCATGTTAGGTGAAACCATTTACTCTCCCTGTTGAACTCTAGGGACCTACTACTAATTATTCAAATTGAGGTCTGAAGTATTGGACGTATTGTACTGGAAGTAAATGTTTATTTAAATACACATTCTTATCATGAAAATATTAAGCTAGCCTAATTGATAACTACTTATAAAAAATTTAATTTTCAAATTAAAAATATGTAATTTAAAAAACAAAAAGTATAAATTTTGAATTGGGCTATTTATGAATGATTCAGAGCATTTGTTCTTGCAGAGACCTGAGATGGGTTCTCAGTACTCTCATTCCAGGTGATCTGACACCCTTTTGTGACCACATTCATGCAGGGAAAACAGTTATACACATAAAATACATAAATAAATAAGTTAAACAATAGTAATCTCAATTTCTTTGCCTTTATTATATATGCTGTTACAAATCTTATCACTTTTTTTTCATAAAATATACTATTCCTTAAATTAGGTTTTCAGTCTTTTTATTAGTACACATAAGGGAGATGACTTTGTTCACTAATAATTCTTGGCTCTGGCCATAGTATGACAAGAAATTAGGTAACAATAGTTCGGGTTTTCTTGCTGTGAAAAGACATCATGGCCACAACAACTCTTCTAAAGGACAGCATTTAATTGGTGCTGGCTTAGTTTCAGTATCATCATGGTAGGAAGCATGGCTTCCTATACAGGCTGTTATATTGCTAGAGATGGAGCCAAGAGTTCTACATCTTGAACTGCAGGCAGCAGGAGACTGTCCCACTGAGTGTGGCTTGAGCATATATGAGACCTCAAAGCCCACTTCCGCAGTGACACATTTCCTCCTACAAGCGAAGCCACACCTTCTCTAACAAGGCCACTCCTCCTAATAGTGCCTCTCCTATGGGCCTGTGGAAGCCAATTGCATTTAAACTACCACAACCCCCAAGTAGTCTTAGGGAAGGTTAGGGATACAGCTTAATAAGGCCCTGGGTTTGATCACTAGTACTAAAACTCACCTAGGGTTGGAGAGATGGCTTCGCAGTAAAGAGCACTGGCCTGAGTTCAATTGCTAGCACCCATACATTAGCCCAGAGCCATCGTTAGCCCCATTTCCAACAAATATGATGTCATCTTCTGGTCTCTAGGGACACCGGCACACACATGATGCACAGTTAAACAAGCAGCCAGAACAGCCATACTCATGAAAAAAACCAAAAGACGTAAATAGAGAAACTCTCAAATAATTTCATAAAGGAATTGGCAAATATTTAGAAGTGGGCTGATTTCTTAGATAGCTGTTTCTAGGTATCTTGGTTTTATCTAACTTCATTCTCTCAAGAAAAACGATGTTTTTAATAGCCCTACGTTTATATGGCCAGCATAGTCCATGGCTTCATCATGAATTCAGTATGATTCCTATTGGCATCATTCATGGTCTGTAAATCTAACAGTTGTTGGAGAGGCTAGGGAGATGAACTGTTTTGTTGATTTGCTTAGATTACATGATGTGCCCATAGCAGACCAATAGCAGAATGGAGGACAGTCAGTACCACAGACTAACTAGGGTTATCACCTGATTGAGGAAGGCGAGTTCCTCCAAGGAAGAAGAGATCAGCTCTCTTCTCTCTTCCTCCTGTCCTCAAATTAAAAGCAGTTTTGTATAGATGCCAGTGAATTCATATGTTGAAAAGAATCTTTAGGGGTTCTGTAAGCCTCTTGAACCCTGAGATTGAAGTTTGGGATTGAAGTTTGGGCATTGGCACTCCTACCATTAGGAGGTCTGTGTCTTTTCACTTGTTTGGATTTATTAGAAAATGAAAGTAGACAATTTATACCAGAAAAGACCTGAAACTATTTAACAAATTAACCAGGTGCTATGCAAATCTGTATTCCCAGTACTTTAGAGACAGGAGAATTGAAAGTTCCAAGCCACCCTAGTCTAGTGAGTTTGAGGTTGTCCTGAGCTATGTAGGAATATCCAGTCTGTCAGACCCCCAAACACAGCAAAGCAAAACAGAAGGTGGGAAAGCCCATGACTGTTTATAGCAGTGTTGTGGTAATGTCTGTCAACTGTTCCAGAAACAGTGCTTTTTTCCTCCCCCAAGAAAAATGTAGAAATAGGACATCTTAAAATGAATATTTACTTTACTAATAAAAATTACCTCACTGCTTTCATCTTTGCTTCATCTACATAAAAATTAATTTTTATATCCATCTTTCTAGGAACTTTTCACTGTTTATGTTTTTTGACACTATGTAGCTCAGGTTGGCCTAGAACCTGTAATCTTCCTGTTACAGAGAAGCTAAAATGTGAAAATACTGATCTTACTTCATAAGCGTAAAAATTATTCACTCTAGATTAATATTCATTTAAAGTGTATATTAATGGATACAGATTTTGTATCTAGCAAAAAAAAAATTGTAATTTCTAGTACAAAATGAAACTTTTGAGCTGCGGTAATGGTGCACACCTATAATCCCAGCACTAAGGAGGCAGGCAGACCTTTGTGAGTTTGAGGTCAGCCTGGTCTACGTAGTGAGTTCCAGGATAGCCAGAGCTATGTAGGGAGATCCCTACAAGATCTCAACAAGACCAATGAACAAAGCAAAAGGAAATGAAATTTTCTACCAAACATGCAAATTGATGAAAATAGAAATTGAAGGCATTCTGTTCTTTAAAATCATAGCTTTCTACAGTTTGGAAACAATATGCTTTTCCATATTTATATATAATGTTTTATTAAAAGTTATTTCATTTTACTTTAGGAAACCCAAGGAAACACATAACATCTTTGAAGAAAGCTGTAGATATGACCTGCCATGGAGAACCATCACTCTATAATTCCTTAAGCATGGCTATGCAAACCCTAAAGTAAGTATTTTAAAATGTAATTACTTATTTTATTTTTAATTACGTCTCTCTCTGTGTGTCTATGTGTAAGTGTACATGAGTACATCAGGCCAGAGACTCTCAGATCCTTTACAGCTATACAGGCAGTTATGACCTGCCCAGCAGTGGGTGCTGAGTATTGAACTCAGGGCCTTCGCAAGATGGCTCTTAGTGCCGAGCCATCTCTCCAGGCCCCTATTCCCTCTCCCTCCTTCCCTCCCTCCCTCCCTCCCTCCCTCCTTCCCTCCCTCCCTCCCTCGTTTTCCCTTCCCATTCCTCCTTTTTCCCCTTCTTCCTTCCTTCAAGTCAGTATTTTCCCATGCTGGCCAGGATGCCCTCCAGCTTGCTGGGTAACCAAGCTGTGTGTGAACTCCTGATCCTTCTGTCTCTACCTCCCAAATGCTGAGATTACAGGCACTCACAACTATAACCAGTTTATATTATTATTTATAAATTTTTCAGATTTTTTAAATTGTGTTGAAACTATGTCAACATGGTCTCTATGAAGCTTGTTAAAACAAAAGAGTTAAATAGGAAAAAATTTAGAATGTCATTTATAATGCTTATTTTGGTGGCTTTTTGTTTGTTTGGTTTGGTTTTTCAAGACAGGGTTTTCTCTGTGTAGCCTTGGCTGTCCTAGAGCTCACTCTGTAGACCAGGCTAGCCTTGAACTTGAGATCCACCTGCCTCTGACTCCCAAATTCTGGGATTAAAAGCATACTCTACCACCTCCCAGCAGTGTTGGTTATCTTTAATTTATATTTTATCTGTTAAAGTGTATCTGTAATGAGTTTAGAAAGATAAAACAAAATTTACCTCAGTACATAAGAACTAAGAAAAAAATTTTAAATTGAGAATGAATTGAATGGCAAGGCATATATTGTATGTTAGTAATCCCAGTACTGTAGAGGCTAAGGCAGGAGGCTCATGAGTTTGAGGCAAACCTGGGTTAGAAATCTCCATCTGTCTGTCTGTCTGTTCTGTTGAGAGAGATTGAAATTTAGAATTTAATCATCATGAGTTGTTGGCTATAACTTTGTTAAAACATTTATTAGCTCACTTTGTAGCTTAAATGAATAAACCATGTTTACTCTCCCTTTGGGTGAATTTTCAGCTGGTGTGGTTATCTGAACTCTTGGAGTGTGTCTTTACCTTTGCAGACACATGCCCGGACACACAAGCAGAGAAGTGCTCATCATCTTCAGCAGCCTCACGACCTGTGACCCCTCTAATATTTATGATCTCATCAAGGTAGAGTCAGAACTGAATTAGCTTCTGAAGGGAACTCTGTACTGAATCTATCACTGGTTTTCAGAACATTAATTTTCAAAGTTATTATTCATTAATATGTTTTTTTTTGTCCTAAAATCTTTCATGCTTTTGGACCTTACGAAGACCCTGAAGACAGCTAAAATTAGAGTGTCTGTTATTGGGTTGTCTGCGGAGGTTCGAGTTTGTACTGTACTTGCTCGAGAAACTGGTGGTATATATCTGCTATCTTCAATAAGTATAATTACTGTGTAAGAAAGAATTTTTAATTAAGTAGGATGCTGTACACCATTAAACTTAGACTATTTTATGCCTGTAGTCCAAAATATAGCTGTAATCTTAAACATATCATTGAATTTTCTAAGCAACCATTTAAAAAGCAAGGAGTTCTCAGGAGGTCAGTGTTTTAGAGTTATAACTTACAAAAAGTTAGTAATCTCACTGTGTAGTATTTTATAAAGATTGGTAGCTTGGCTTTAATTTTAGTTACTATTATGTGTAGAGACATTGAGAGATTTAAATTATTTTTAATTTACCTTAAGTGGTTATGAAATTATTATTTTCATCTAAGGAAACTTTGAACAGATGTGCTTGTCTTTAAACGGCTGTGTTTTGCCCTTGTCTGCCAGGCACATACCACGTCATCTTAGATGAGACCCATTACAAGGAGCTATTAGCCCATCATGTGAGCCCTCCTCCCGCCAGCTCCGGCTCCGAGTGCTCCCTCATCCGCATGGGTGCGTGTCCTGCGCTGCCTTCACAGTGCGCCTCTGGCCAAGCCAGACAGCTTTCATCTGTGCACGCTGTTTAAGAATTGTTTTCCTACTTTATCCATTATAACAAATAAAATAGATGTTGAAACATGTTGAGAAATTAAATCATCGTGCTTGTCGTGTGACAACACCTCTGGTCTTCTTGTTAAGCTAGAAAGATAAAAAGATATTTTATTTAATGAAAGATACTGTGGTAAAAATTTCTTAAGTAAGCTACAGAATCTTTATTATATAATCCAAGTATGTCATGCAAACTGCAAAGACATAAAGTTACAGGAAAGTATTCCAAATTACTCAGTGATTTTTTTTTTTCAAGGAGTAGAAAATGATTGCTCATAAAAATGATCATTTTAAATAACCTACTTTTCTTTTGAGACGAGGTCTTATTATGTAGCTTTGGCTGTCCTGGAACTCACCTTGTAGTAGACCAGCCTGGTCTCGAACTCACTGAGATCCCCCTGCTTCTGCCTTCCAAGTGCTGCAGTTAAAGGTGTGAGTCACTATGCCTAGCATTTACAAGAATTTTGATTTTCCTTTATATGTGCTTAAAGAGAAACTGTATCATTTAATGCATATTTGGTTGTATTAGAAACTATATAAAACGAGCTATTTCTCTTTAAATGTGGTATTAAATTAAAGCTATAGATACAAATTTTGGAATGTGAGGTCATATGTGTAGAGAGATCATTCATTCCTCCTTTTCCTCTACCTGTTCTAATATATTGCAATTAGAGTTTCATTACACTGTGATAGGCACATATCTACCTCAAAGGCAGGAAAGAACTTTTATACAACTTTGTTGACTTTCTGGTAAGAATATTTTTAGATTCAGAATCATAAAATTTTGGTTTTTGCCTATAAAAGAAGTTAATGCTTTGATTTTTTTTTTTTTTAACCTATTAAGGATTCCCTCAGCATACCATTGCCTCTCTGTCTGATCAGGATGCAAAACCATCCTTCAGCATGGCGTAAGTAAAGAGCCGTCGTCAGTGATAATTTGTTTTTAAATTTATTTTACTTTTATTTTATGCACATTGGTGATTTGATTGTATGTCTGTGTGAGGGTGTCAGATACCCTGGAACAGGAGTTACAGATAGTTGTGAGCTGACATGTAGGTGCTGGGAATTGAACTCAGGTCCTCTGAAAGAACAGCCAGTCTTGTTAACCGCTGAGCCCTCCAGCCCCCAGTGATAACATTTTAACATTTAAAATTCATTCCTCTAAGTTAGAAGGTCTTAATTTATAATAATTTTATAAACTAATACCATCTACATAGCCATTAAAAAATGGCCCTCTTTACGCGCATGTGTGTGTGTGTGTGTGTGTGTGTGTGTGTGTGTGTGTGTGTGTGTGTGTGTGTGTGTGTGTGATATCAGGGATATGTAACTAAATAAAATGGTAAGGTCCATATGAATAGTATGTTACCAGTCACCTAATTAAAGGTGGGGAGAGACATGCTGGCTCACATCTGAATGTCTAGGATTCTGGGGACTAAGGCAAGATGATAGTTTTCAGTTTGAGGTCACTCTGGGTTATAGAATATATTTGTAAAAGCCATAAATAAATGAAATGAAAATGCAGATATGAGTAGCTATATATATTTAGATCTGCATTTAAAATGTAGATATGAGTAGATGTATATGTATAAAATACATATGTATATAATACATATATGTATACTTGTTTACATATAATATATATAGTATTATAGTAGATGTTTATTCTCATGATTAAAAAAATAATGGAATAGAAAGTTCACAACAGAAAAACGTTTCCCTTGGCACTTGAGTAACTTAGTAAGACTCAGAAGGAACAGGGAGGGAGGGTTGGGGGCAGTGCAAGTACTAAGGTGCAATTCTCAGATGCACAAAGACATGTGAGGAGCCCATAATGAGACTAGATTAGGTTAGTAGCCATGTAGGCCAGACTAATGACACTTAAAAAGTTTTTAATAGATCAATAAGTAGCTAAGGTACTTTATTCTAAAATAAAGCTCTAAATATTTATGGAGAAAAAAATTTAGCACCCTGAACAACACAAATACAGTCTCACAGGATACAGAAGTGACTAGGCCACCAACTGTGCTGCTGGTGTACATCATCACATGCCAGCCCTTGGGCACCAGGAAGGGGATCACGGCAAATTTAAGGCTGGCTTGGGTTAGATAGAAACACTGGGCAGAGACGGGGGCAAGAGGGGAGATGCGGGGAGGAGGGTAGGAGATGGGGGAAGAAGAGTGGGAGATGAGGAAGGAGGGTGGGAGATGGGGGTCAAAGAGAAAATGTGAGAGAATGAGAAGAACAGAGAAAAATTACAGAATGGAAACAGCCAGAAAACACTTGCTAGAATTAGTAGATCACAGTGTTAAAATAGCCAGTGTAGTCTCTAAGTGAAGGAGAACTTGAAAATGTATAAAAGAACTCCAGTCAAGCTTCTAGAATGAAGAATATAGTGTCTGAGATGAGAAGTGCACTGGAGGGACTGAAGAGATAGTTCAGTGGTTAAGGTCATGTAGTGTTCCTCCACAGGACCAAAGTTTGGTTCCTAGCACTTACCCTGGGCAGCTCACAATTGCCTGCTACTCCAGGTTCAGGGAATCTAACACTTCTGGTCTTTAAGGACACCTGTACTCATGTACACATAACCAACCAGTCATAGACACACACCTACACAGAATTAAAACTGAAATAAATCTTAAAAAAAGAAAAGAAAAGAAATCACATACTGGATGGAACTAGCAGATTAGTCATCAAGAAAGAAAAAATAACTCAAAGACTGTAAGACAAACTTTAAATGTGAAGACAGAAAAAACAGCATTAGTGAGCAACAAGACGTATACATGTTTTCCAATAAAACTTTGTTTTATTTTATCTCTTGAGACAGGGTATCACTATGTAGCCCTGGCTGGCCTGGAACTCACTATTAGACCAGGCTGGCCTGGAACTCACTATTAGACCAGATTGGCCTTGAACTCACAGAAATCTGCCTGCCTCTGCCTCCTGACAGCTGGGATTGGATAACATATTTTCTTTAGCTCTTTTCACCTTTTAAAAATAACTTTTCCCACCCACAGGCATTTGGATAATAATAGCACTGAACCAGGGCTTACATTGGGAGGCTATTTCTGCCCACAGTGTCGAGCAAAGTACTGTGAGCTTCCTGTCGAATGTAAAATATGTGGTAAGAACCCTATTATTCCTTATAAGTAAATTAGCATTAAATAAATTCATAATTATGTAGATGCTGAAATAAACATTAACTGTTGAGTCTTGCTTATTATATAATTATAATTTTATACTTATATCATATTTGTTATAATTATATATTTGTACAAAGAAAAATAGATCACTTTTTTCATTCAAGCACCAGTAATTCTTTTCTTTTCTTTTCTTTTTTTTTCTCTTTTTCGGAGCTGGGGACCGAACCCAGGGCCTTGCACTTGCTAGGCAAGCGCTCTACCACTGAGCTAAATCCCCAACCCCCAGTAATTCTTTTCTAAGAGTAAACATAGCATTACAGAAGTTTCCTGATTCTCTTTCTGATAAATGTTTTCTTTAAAAGCACTATGATAGTTTTAAGAGGAATTTTTTGGCTCTTTGGGTCATGTATTTAGTGACAATCGAATTCTATCCTGGAATCTCTTTTTACCGCTACAGCTAAAGAATACTCAGGGTCCTAAAAGTCCTTGAGAGCTAGATATGTAGTCTAGTGACAGCTTTTCTAGTGTGTGCGAGGCCCTAGATTTGATCCCCATCACTAGAAAAATAGAGGTGAAAAACACTTGAAGGTATTTTTCCTAAGTATAGCATTTGACTTTGTAGCCTTTGTCTTTATGAGGTTAGACTTATTACTATTTCTGTCTTTATGCATTAGGTCTTACTTTGGTGTCTGCACCTCACTTGGCAAGATCTTATCATCATTTATTTCCTTTGGATGCTTTTCAAGAAATCCCCCTGGAAGAATATAAAGGAGAAAGGTATATGAGTTTTGATTAATTTATATGTCACAATGGTAAACTTACGGTTTAAACAACACCTTAAAGTCACATTAATTTGTAAAATTTCTAATATAGAAAATGAGATGTAGAATACACTGTATGTCTAGCAATCTGTTTATTTCCCTAAACTCACATATTTATAGCTAAGAGTAATGATATATTGATTTGGTGGGGAGTGGAAGCTGGGGTGGGGGTTAAAAAGATGGCTCAGTGGTTAGGAGTGTGCACTGCTGTTAGAGAAGACCCAGGTTGGGTTCCTAGCACCTATGCAACTGCCTGCACTTCCAGCCCTAGGAAATTCTTTACCTGTATTTTCTGATTCCTTTAATAAAATGATCCTGCTGCCAGTGGCCAGTTTTCAGTTGTCAGTAGTTTAACAACCACCCCCCAAATTTATGAATACCTAACAGCTGGCCTTCTTGAACGTTACTGAAGAGAAGAGACTCGCTGAACATAAGCAAGAACCTGTGATTATTTTCTTACATTTCCAATAGGAAAAGCTGAGGTGGAAGTGATTAGTTGATTATAGATTTTTAGGAAATTAATCTTTACTATTTCTAAAACTATCAGCATTTGGGAACTTTTGATCATAAAATAATTATTTTTCATATATAATAACTCATCATTTTTCATACTTAAAGATAGTGTAGAAGAAATTTAATATGCAGATGAAGAGATGGCTCAGTGGGTTAGGGTACTTGACTTTGCAAGAATGAAGGCTTGAGTTTGGTTACCCAGCACCCACATAAATAATGCTGGATGTGGCCTCACATTCTTGTCATTTCAGCCTTGTAAGGCAGAGCCAGGAGGATTCCAGGGATTCACTAGGCCAGCTAGCCTAGCCATTCAGTGAGCTCCAGGCTCAGTGAAAGACCTTGTTTCTTATAACAAGGTAGAGAGTGATTGAGGAACGCACCCTGTGCCAACCTCTGGCCTATACATCTGTGCACACACCTACACTACACATGCAAAAGAGGTAATTTCAAATAAGCATGGCTAGATCAGTCTTGCTTTTCAAATTGCATCATATTTCATGGGTGTATATGTGACTTATATAACCAATGGCCTTATATTAACAAGTAATGCCCATGTCTGTCTCTCCTAATATGTGTACACGAATATGCAGGACAAGTTCTTGGGTAGAATTGTTGAGTTAAAAAGTGATGAGTTTTGGTAGATGTTGTGCATGTGTCCTTAAAGAGGCTTCATTTATTATTTACCCACACTTCACTGGTGCTAGATAGTAGGGACTTTCCTAGAAATACTGGTTCAAACCCGCAACTCAGAACCAAAGTTTCATAGTAGATGAACTCCAAGGTAGAATTGAAGAAATATGGCAGGATAAAGAGGCTTTAATGAGGTGTAAATAGAAGAGTTAAAGATGAAACAGATGAATTTATATAGAAGGCCCACTGTCAGAATAATGTGAAAAAGAAAGGTACATTGTACATCGATTTCCTAAATCACTAAGGAAATATTTTCCTTTTAAAAAACATAATTTTCAACGCAATTGTGAAAGTTCAAAAATAAAGCAAAACACTAACACTATTAGCTACAGCAGGTGCTAACCAGCGCATTCACCCCCTAATTGTTGAGGGAAAAGCATACCAGACTTAAATTACATCCCCAGGCAAGCTGTCAGCTTTGTGTTTATAGAAACATAAAGACGTCTGCAGGCTTGTGAAGTCTCAAAAAGACTCTTCCGGGGGGCGGGGCGGCGGCCCAGTACAGAAAGGCACCTGCCACCAAGCCCAGCAAGCCAAAGGAAGCTTTAGGACAGTGACGAGAGGAGGTCAGGATGCTGTCTGTTTCGGGGACAGTAGTCAGTCTAGCTTGGGAAAGTTAGAATTCTCCAAGAAAGAGGTCTTGAGGGGATGAAAACAATACATTTCCTGAGAATTAAATATATTCAGAGGTTGTCTAGGCTATTCAGGGAAAGTTTAGAGCCAAATTGCCCCAGTTATATAGGAAAGTAACCTTGAAATTAATTATCACCAAAGGAAAATTAGGGGCTGAGAGATGGGCCCACTTGTTCAGGTGTTTGATTGCTGTGCAGACGGTAGGTCTGGAGTTTAGATCCCTAGCACTCAGGTAAGAACTGGGCCTATCAGTGTGCACCTATAATCTCAGCACTGGGTGTGGGAACACTGGGGCTGTTGGCCAACTAGTATAGCCAATCAGTGAGCTCTGGGCTCCATAAAAGGCATTATCTTAAAAATAACTTTGAATTGGACAAAACGAAACAAAGATAAAATGGAGAGTAATAAAAAAGGCACCAGGATGACCTCCAAATCTACCTGCACATGCACCAGCACATATCCGTACCACACACATGAACGTGAACACATACACATAAAGAAAGAGGAAAAGTTACAGTATATTACTTGTCAGAGCTGAAATATTTATACGTGGAAGAAACTAAATAGTGAATGTTGTTTTGTACAAGCTGATGATTTAATTATATAGGAATACCAAAGTTGGGTAATGGCAGCACATGGCAGGCAGGTGTCTATGAGTTCAAATCCACCCTGGTCTGTCCAGCAAGTTTCAGGATAGCCAAGGCTACACAGAGAAGCCCTGTCTCAATAATCCAGAAAAAAAAAAAAAAAAAATAGTGATATTAGTTATATACATATACACATTATTGGATCAAGAGGCTTAAAAGAGAATTAAATTTTTGCAGAGTTGAAGGTTCCTAGGTGGTTCCTAGGTGGTGCTTATAAATAAAACTGCACACTTATAAGTGTGCCAGCTAACCTTTTAAAAACAATTTTTTATTTCCACCTATGTGTGCGTGTTGACACGGATGTGTGAGGACAGGTGCTGGTAGGGGCTAGGGACATTGGAAGCCCTTGGAGCTGGAGGCTGTGAGCCATTGGTGTGAGTGCTGGGAACTGCAGCAGGTGTTTGTATCTGCTGAGCCGTCTTTTTGCCCTCTGTTAACAATGTTAAAGGCGCTTCAGGGGTGGTAGAAATGAAGTGAAGACAATAAAATAAAAGATTGCCTGGAATTTTTTGTTTTTGTTTTTATTGTTGTTTTTCTGAGATAGGGATTTTCTGTGTATCCCTGGCTGTCTTAGAACTTACTCTGTAGATCAGACTGGCCTCTGCCAGGAGTACAGTTATGTGCCACCACCACCTGGCTAAGATTGTTGTTTGTAATAAATTCTAAGAACCTGTGGACAGGGATGATGTTATTGATTTTAGGGCTTTATACACGCTAAGCTTGTATTCTATTAGTGAGGTATATACCAGCCCCAGTTCCAAACACTCTTAATTCTTTAAAAGGTCCTGAAAAACAAAGCCACAGGCATCCCTTATATGTAACACACTCCTTGGTGCACTCATTTAGGATACATACCATATGTGGAATAACTGAAAAGGAGTTTACAGATAGTTTTCTGTAGGCATCAAACTCTCATAGAGTTCTGTTTAGAAAGCATGGGTATAATGGAAATAGGAACTAAGTTTTGGGCTATGTGATGACCTGGGGCATATTGTATAATTTTTTTGTTGTTCTTAGGAATTATAAGCAGGGTTATTGTGTATGCTGCAAAGGACAACAGACTAGGTAATAACAAGAGTACTGTAGCTCATGTCGAAAGATTAAAAAACCCAATTACTTCCTAAAACTCTCCCTAAAAGTCACATGTAAGTATAGTTATTTACTAAATGGTTCTAGGTACTGAGATTTTGCTGAAATATTTAATGAGTGAAAATTAGAAAAATGATTCTCAAACTTTGTTTTTCAGGTTTTGTTATGGATGTCAGGGTGAATTGAAAGACCAACATGTAAGTTTATTGGCTTTTTCAACATGAATACACAAGAAACATCGACACAGTGATGCATAAGAAGCCATGAGTAGATTGTTGAAGGCCAGGCTTATGTCTGCTTGTTCCCTGTAAAGGCAATAATTAGAGGTAAAATGGGAACAAAATAATTTAAATAAATAGTTTTTTCATTCTACTACAGAGAGATTTTAAATACTTTCCAGTTATTCAAGCTAAATTGCATTTAGTTTAGAAATGTTAACAGTAAAGTATTATACTTTAGAGTCTATTTATTATATCTTATTTTGAAATTAGCATTATGATTTCATAAATGAAAAGTTGTGCCAATAATAAAATACTTTAAACTTTTTTTGAAGACAGAGCCAGGTGCAGAGGCTTGCGTCTATAATCTTAGCTACTGGGATGTAGGCAAAGAAAACTCGTGAACCTAGAATTCAAGGCCATCCTGGGCAGCATAGTGAGCTCATCTCAGGAGTTTCGAGGTGGTCGTGGGCTCAGTGCTGAGGTCAGAGGCTGGGGCTACTGTGCCCTGTTCCTTCTCACAAATGAAGCAGGTTTATTAAGGCAGGCATAGTAGAGGTGTGTAATGTCCTGGCTGTCCAGGAGACTGAGGCAGGAGGTTTTTAAATTCAGGACCAGTCTGGATAATATAGTTCTATCTCTCAAAACAAACAAATAAATAATAAAGTAAATAGAGAAAATATTTTTTTCTTTTCATTAAATTTTATACGCCTTGGCTCTGTGGGGTATCTCACCCACCTAATGTGCATGAAGCCCTTGGTATGAGTCCCTGAGTTGAAAAAAAAAACTTTTTACATTTTTCTTTGTCATTAGTAGCTTCAGCCTCACCAAAACCACTTTAGAAAATCATATGGCGGTATTAAAATTTATTATTATTAGTGTATTTGAGAGTATAATGTGTGTATGTGAGAGTGCAAGCCCATGGATGCCACAGTGCATGTGTATAGGTCAGAGGATGGCATTTGGAAGCCAGTTTTCTCCTTCGACCTTTATATGCATTCTGGGGATAAAACTTTGTGTTTGCGTGAAAAAGTGTTTCATCCTTTGAGCTTTCTTTACCCAACCATCTATCCATCCATCCTTCTATCCATCTCTCCCTCCCTCCATCCATCCACTCACCCACCCATTGCTCCATCCATTCATCCATTCATCTCTCCATCTACTCTCCCACCTACCACCCACCCGTCCATCCCTCGATCCATTTTTCCATCCATCCACTCATTCACTCAGCACCCATCCATCCATCCCTCCCTCTTTCCCTCCATCCATCACTCCATCCCTCCATCCTCCCCCCCTTCCCCCTCTGTTGCTCCCTCCACCCACCCACCCACCCACCCACCCATCTTTAAATGCACAAGTAAAGCCTGCTCTGTGTGTGCAGTGCTATGTGTGTATGCTTTCAGGTCTGACCACTGATATTGGGTAACTGTTGGGAAGACTATTTCTTCCACTGTCAGTTTCCTATAGTTGCTTGTGGTTCTCTGTATGGCTGAGGCCCCATGGGCTTCCGCATATCTATGCTAGCATATCTGTAGTCCTTGTTCATTGTTTAGGCAGTCATAAAATCAGACTTGATGGATGTCTTTAACATTCCTAGGAGACACAGTCTCACAACATATACCCTATTTCTCTGGCTTTTACAGTCTTTCTGTCCCCTCAGGTCAGGAGTTGTATTGAGATGTGTCAGTTGGGACTGGGATCCACAACTCTACATTTTGATTGGTTGTGGTTTTCTGTAATGGTCTCCTCCGAGATAGTCTTGTTGCCCAGGCTGGTCTGAAACTTGATATGTGGCCTAGGATGACTTTGAATTTATGATCCTCCTGCCTCCACTTCCCAAGTGCTAGAGTCATAGGTGTGTACTTAGCCTCCCAGCTCTGTTTGTCATATACTGCAATTGAAAGGTCATTTTCTAAGAGCCACGCTTTACTCCTAAGGGCTGGCTTAAGAGGGAAAAAAATGTGTGAGGTTTGAAAAAATTGTGTTAGATTTAATACACTGGGGTTAGTAAGGTATGTAGGAGGGAAGGGAAACCCTGAAGAATACATAGAGCAGGCGGCTGAGCTGTCTTTTGGCTGTGCTGTTCTTAAGTTTTGGGAACTATTTTTGTTTATTTGCCTTTCTCCTTTCCGTTGCAGGTCTATGTTTGCACAGTGTGCCGGAACGTCTTCTGTGTGGACTGCGATGTCTTTGTTCATGACTCTCTCCACTGCTGTCCTGGCTGTGTTCATAAGATCCCAACTCAGTCAGGTGTTTGATCCCACGAAGAACACACACATTGAGTAGGTTAAAAACAGAACAAAGCTTGTGACTGTAAATAAAATGACTTTGAATAAACTGATTCTCTAATTAAAGCATGAAAACATTTGAAAGAAGATCTGATTTAAGAAACTTTTAACTATGAAAATAACAGTATTTTTATTTGGGTTCTATCACTGATATACATTAAAATGTAATTAATTATTTTTCTATTATTTTTGAATCATTTTTATTCTAACTCATGAGTATATATATATATATAATTATAATGATTAAATTGATGTCATAATCTCAATTTTTTTCATTTTAGATTTCTATTTACATGCATGTGTGAGTGTCTACATGAGTTTGTTTACCCTAAGTGTAGGTACACACAGGGGTCAGACGAGGGCATCAGATTTCCTGGGAGTGGGGTTAAAAAGCAGTTGTAAACTGCCTGGTGTGGGTGCTGGGAGCTGAACCCAGGTCCTGTGCAAGAGCAGCAGTTGTTCTTAATCACCGAGCTTTTTGTCCAGCAATATGCTCTTTTTTTTAAAAAAAAAAAAAACAAACTGAAAACTATTGTACAAAAACAGGACTTTATTTTGGGAAATCAGTTTCTAATTATAGCAGGTTTTACTTTGAGAAATAAATGTACACAACAGCACATTCTGATTCACCCTTACGTTACCTGGTGTGTGAGCAAGGAATGTTCTTATTCTTTGTAGAAGTTCCTTCTTTACATGCTCAGGTACCAGGGCTCTCTGCCTTTCGGAGTGATTTTAGTCAATAGTAATGTGTGTTTTAGTCCTTTTCTTAAATTACCTTTTTATAGTGTATCATTAACTGATCCTTCCAGCCGCACTAAATTTAGATTTCTATTAACTTTTGGTTAGTCTGCTGTCATCCGTGTATCTTTGTTCATCTTGTTAACCACTATCACCGTGGGCAAGGGCCATCCTTCCCTAGTGACTAAATGAGCCTTGCACTGACTACCCTTACCTACCACGCTCTTCCCAAAAAATATTCTTTAAAAAAAAAAAAAAAAAAAGCACAAGCATGCACACACATGAACACAACACACACACACACACATACGGTTAAGTGACCAGAGTCCAACTACTGGATGTTTCTCTCAGGATTCATATTCATTGAGTCTAGACTCATTGGTTCTTTTTTAAATTTTTTTAATTAATTATTTTATGCATGTACACTGTTGATCTCTCCAGACACACCAGAAGAGGGAATCAGATCCCATTACAGATGGTTGTGAGCCACCATGTGGTTGCTGGGAATTGAACTCAGGACCTCTGGAAGAGCAGTCAGTGCTCTTAACCACTGAGCCATCTCTCCAGCCCTTAAATTGTTTTTTAATTAAAAAACAATTTTTTATTATAAAACAGTTCTGCAAATAACCCTTCCCCCCCCCCAAAAAAAAAAAACAAAACAAAACTAGGCCCAAAGACTGTACCATTCAGTGATTCTTTACAATTTAAATAGCTAGTTAGAACAGAAGCTATAGACAGTTTCTATCCTTTCACACTTTGAATTTATTTCCTGCTCGCAGTCCTTCCTCATCCTCTAATACTTAGGCTTTCTTCTCCCTTTGCTGTATGTTGTACTGTCTGTCCCACACAGACATTTGTTTATAAGTATACATATATTGTTGGCTATGTTCTGCATGTGAAGAACATGCACCTTTTTCTAAGGTTGTGTGGCCTGATTTAATATTGTACATTTTAAGTCCATCCATTTTTCTGCAAATGTTGGAACCACTTTGTTTTTTTGGGGGTGTGTGTGTGGGGGTTGGCTGTCCTGGAACTCCTATAGACTGGGCTGGCCTTGAACTTAAGAGATCTGCCTGCCTCTGCCTCCTGAGTGCTAGGATTAAAGGCACGAACTACCATTGCCTATCATAATTATATTTTTCTTTAGAGCTAACTAGTACTCCATTTTTATTTGTTTATCACATTTTCATTATCCATTTATATGTCTGTAGCAGTGAGGTCGATTCTAATTCTTTGCTGTGGTGAATAAAGCAATAGTAAATGTGGGGAATGTCTCCAGTAAATGTGAAGAGTAAAATAATGGAATCATACAGTAGTTCTAATTTTTAATCTTTTTTTCAAGACAGGGTTTCTCTGGCTCTTTACAAACTTCTTCAGCTCTGTACACCAGGCTGGCCTTGAACTCACAGAGATCTGCCTGCCTCTGCCTCCTGAGTGCAGGGATTAAAGGTGTGCACTACCATACCAGGCTTCTAGTTTAAAATTTTTGAGGACTATCCGAACTCATTTCTACAGTGGCTGTATTAATTTGCATTCTTACCAACAGTGAATAAGGGTTTCATTCTGTCCATATCATTTTCAGGATTTGTTAGATTTATTGATGGTAGCCCTCCCAGGGTTAGATAGTATCCTGATGGCTAGGAACATTGAACACTGTTAGAAAAATATTTACGGCTATGTGGGATAGCCACCAGAGCACTGCTCGGACATGGGGTTAAGTCTTTATTATCTAGCTACATACAAATGTCAGTGTAGCACTGAGCCCTTTTCAGAATGATCTTTTAATTGCAAAAATCATGTTGTGGATTGACATACTTCAGTTAATGCACTACCATTGCCTATCATAATTACATTTTTCTGTAATTATGAAGCAGAGTTGAAGAAACTAAATAGTGTTATTTTGAGGCTTTCCCAGTACTGTATGGACTTTGATGGATGAGGCCTTTATTTTAGTTTTGGCAGATGGTGCTGTCGTAAGTACTGAGTTTATGACCCAAACGGCACTTATATCATGGAGTCATTTGTGCTGAGCTCTTAAGGCCTATTAAGGTCTGGGCCCTTGTTACAGTGGCTACTTTTCTTTGTTTTTGTATTTTAAGTTGCCCTTTCAGTTCATTTGCCAGTTTGTTGACCGGCAGTTTTTATTTCCTTGGTATTTTCTGCAATTCTTGGTGAATTCCAGAAATTTGCCCATTGTATAAAGTGTAGCTCGTAAAAGTTTCTCCCATTCTGTGGATTGCCATTTTGCTGTACTGATTGTTTCCTTTGCTTAACATCTTTGTGTGGAACTAGTTTCTCTTGCAGGTAAACTGGTAACTGCTGTTGTTTTTCCTTGGCAACAGAGGTGTTAGTAACTTACAAGGTATGCTTCTAGCACAGTTAGAATGTTTCCTTTTGAAAAGAGCCGGTCTGTGATGACACACACCTTAAATCCCAGCCCTTGGGAGGCAGAGGCAAGTGAACCTCTGTGAGTTCCAGGACAGCCTGGTCTACAGAGTGAGTTCCAGGACAGTCAAGGCTATAGAGAAATGTCTCAAAAACCAAAACTAGGGGCTGGAGAGATGGCTTAGAGGTTGAGATCACTGACTGCTCTTCCAGAGGTTCTGAGTTCAGTTCCCAACAACCACATGGTGGCTTATAACCATCTGTAATGGGATCTAGTGCCCCTTTTTGGTGTGTCTGAAGACAGCAACAATATACTCACATAAAGTAAATAAATAAACCTTAAAACAAAACAAAAACCCCAAACCAACCAACCAAACAAGCAAAAAACAAACAAACAGTCACCAGAATGTATTATTAGAGACTGGTGATTGCTAGTTTTTTAATTTTAATTTTTCCTTATTCCTTTTACATCTCCGACCCAAGTTTCCTCTCCTTTCTCTCCTCCCAGGCCCTCCCCCATGTTCCCTCTGCCCCATCCCAATCCATACCAACTCCATTTATATTCAGAACAGGACAGGATTCCCATGTATATATCAACCAAACATGGCATTTCAAGTTGCAGTAAGACTAGGTACCTCCACTTGTCACCTAGCTGAAATCTAGCATCACCTCAGGAGAGAGCCTCAGTTGAGGAATTAACTAGATTAGGTTGCCTTGTGGTCAGGTAGAGATGTGGAATCGTTGGAGCTGTTCTCTGGCATGGAGTTCTGAATGAGCTAGATGATCATACGCAGCAAGCCAGCAGGCAGCATGGGTGCCTTTATTTCTCTCTGCCCCTGACCATGGGTGTGGTGTGACTGGCTGTCTCACGCTTAGCTTACTGCCTAGTGACTTCCTTGCTGTTAAGGACTAGAATCTTAACTAAATTCTTCCCCCCTTTATTTTGCCTTCTGTTGGAACATCTTATCACCACAACAGAAATGAAATCAGAACAAAGACTTAATTAAACTCATTGTCTGAGAGAAGGGATAGTCTCAGTTTTGGATTTCATTTCCATGTTTGATAAGGTTAAGATGAATATTGTTTGTTTGAAAAGGAATTTATTTTTTTTGCAGTCATTGAGAAAAATATTAGTCTTGTTTAAAGATTAGAGAAGTGGAAGCTGGGTGTGTTTCTTAGCATAAGAGTACATGTTTAGTGTGTGTAAGGGCCTAGTGCCCATCCCTAGCACTGAAGGGACAGACAGAGACAGAGACAGAGAGAGACACACACACAGAGAAACACCCAGAGGAGACACAGAGAAAGAGACAGAGAGAATGGTAATAAAACTTGGGTCTTTAATTTCCTATTTCTTTTTTGTAACTTCACAACATATTGATTTGGTGTCCTTTCACTAAATGTGCACTTTCTTGGGGGAAGGGGTCAACTATTAGGGAACAGAGCCTTACTTATGTCAAATGTGCACATTTCACTTCCTTTCCTCTAGTGCTGTAGTTTAAACACGGACTCCTGCGTGCTAGACAAGCACTGTATCCTGAGTTAGCCCTAAGCCCTTCATATTCTTGTTATTCAGTCTGACAATTTTTATGTTTTAATTAAAGCATAGTAAATTAGTCCATTTAGACTTAATATGTAAATTAAATTAATATGAGGTACAATAAATATATTTAATACCCTTATATTCAAGTGTATGTATAACCACTGATACTTGGGGTGTCAAAATATGCACAGTTGTGGTATTGGTTTAAACCATTGCATCTTCTGAATTGTATTTTAAAACTTTCTAAATTTTTCCTGACTAGTTAGAAACTTGTATGTTGCTTTTATTCTTTTTTTTTTTTTTTTTGAAGCTGGGGACCGAGCCCAGGGCCTTGCACTTCCTAGGCAAGCGCTCTACCACTGAGCTAAATCCCCAACCCCGCTTTTATTCTTTTTTAGTGGATGTATTAGTCAGGGTTCTTTAGAGCCCCAGAAATTATAGGTAGTCTCTATATAGTAAGGGAATCTGTTGATGACTTACAGTCTTAGTCCAACTCCCCAACAGTGGTCAGCAGCAGCTGTGAATGGAAGTCCAAGGGTCTATACATTCATTGTTCAGTCCCATAAGGTAAGCAGGAGGAGAAGACAGAATCTTAGTAGGGCTCCAGCAGCAGATGTGTCCCAGATTAAAGGTGCGCACCACCACACCTGGGTCTGGGGCGTGGTTTGTCCCAGATGACCTTGAACTCAGAGATCTGTTTGCCTAAGTCTCATGGGATTCATAGCCACTATGCCTCAAGATCTCAATGCCAAGATCCAGGTCAGACACTTGTACCTCTGAGCCTCAAGGGTAGGATCCCAGGTGAGCCTTCCAAGTCTGGATGGTAGTCCATTCCAGATACAGTCACGTTGACAGCCAGGAGTGGCCACTACAGTGGAATTTCTAAACTTGAGTTCCCTAGAAAATAGCATAAGACAAAGATAAAGTATTGCTACTTTATTTGAGAGACGCCAATCTGGGGACCGATGGTGAGGAAGAACAGGGAAAATGCTAGGGAAATACTGCGTGGTATAATACAGTGTGTTAGCATGGTGGTCAGGCTTCATGACAAGCTGTGAGTAGATGCAGGCACCTCCCGGCAAGTGTGCCTGCTTGGAGTGTACAGTTATAAAGAGGGCCACAAAGGAATACCTCTGAGAGAGAGGGAGAGAAAAAGTAGTTGTCTGTCTGTCTGCCTGCCTGCCTGCCTGCCTATTGTGTGTGGAGGTGGGGGTGGTGCATGCTTGCCTTCCCTTGCATGTTGGAGGTCAGAAAACGACTAACAGTTGTTTACAGCTAACAGTTCTCAGCCTCCACCATGTGGTTCAAGGGGTGGAACTCAGGTTGTCAGGTTTGGCAGCAAGCTGCTTTATCTGCTGAGCCATGTGCCGATGTGCGCTATCACACCCAGTTGTTTGTGATGCTGGGAATGAGATCCAAGAGTGTGTTCTCGTGAGGTAAGCACTCTCTCATGTGACCTACATGCCTGGTTCTCATTTTAATAGTGTGGCATTGTATACAGCTCTGAAAAAGGTGCAGTGACAATTCAGGACAGGTAGGCTTGGTGACTTCAGTTTGGACTCCTGCCAGCCAAGGAAGCTGATCAACTCTGGAAAGAAAGGATTCCAGGGGATCTGAGGAGGCATCAGGAGTTTGCTTTCTGATCATCATAACCTAAGTTGGACCTAAAGTTATTATGTTCCTTACTCCTCCCTCAGACAATAAAAGGATCAAAATAACCTTAATTCATTTGACTCCCTCCTCAAATATAATTGTTATCTATTTCATTTTTCTTCTGTCTCACAAGACATTAATATGTCTTAATCACTTACTGTTTATTAAGATGCAATATATTTACCACTTTCTTGGCTCTATTCCTTCTTTCAGGTTCATTTAAGATTTCTCTTTTTACTTTAATCCTAGTAACATTCAAAATGTATATACTAGATATCTGAGTGAGTAAAAATGATCAAAAGAAATACTGGGAACTAGTAGAAATCATTAAGTCCAAATACAAGATCAACAGAGTTATAGATCTTGAAGTAGA
The DNA here is from genome assembly GCF_011064425.1 of Rattus rattus. Taxonomy (NCBI): domain Eukaryota; kingdom Metazoa; phylum Chordata; class Mammalia; order Rodentia; family Muridae; genus Rattus; species Rattus rattus. Next base: position 157,862,364 of record NC_046156.1, on the reverse strand, counting down.
TTGATTGATAAAAATGAGACCAAATCACTAACATCCAGAGTAAGGCGAGGGCTGATGAAATGGCAGAGGCAGTGCCGCTAGGCCCGGTGACCTGAGTTCAGCCTGGGGCTCACAAGGCGGGGGGAGGGGATTGCTGCAAGTCGTCCTCTGGCATCCACGCGTGCTGTAGGAAAAAGATAAATAAAAGACGACCCAGGTAAGATGGTGAACTCAATTACAGCGCTTGGGGAGCCGAGACAAGAGTGGTACCTCAAGTTCAAGGTCATTGAGTTAAGGTAAGATCTTGAGCCAACAAACACAAAACAAAACAGGAAATGAGAGATACAATTCTATAATTTTACATATTTATTCCCCAGAGAAATATTCATCTCCTAAGACACTATAGTGATTCATGCCTTTAATTCTAGCACTTGGGGGCAGAGGCAGGCCTGGTCTACATAGTTCCAGCACAGCCAGGGTTATGTAGAGAGGCTGAAAAAAAGAAAGCATCTCATTTTCCTAGTTCCCATCTCTTTCCTAGTTCTCGGGTTCTGGCACAATCCTTTTTAGTTGTGTAAATTCTTTGACCTCAGCATCCCTTTCCCATTATTTTAAAGAGACACAGCACAGGCTGGGCGTGATGGCACACTTCTTTAGTCCTAACACTAGGGAGGCAGAGGCAGGGACAGTGGATCTCTTAGTTTGAGGCCAGCCTGGTCTATATAACAAGTCTCAAGACAATTAGAACTACTACATACAAGATCTGTTTCAAGATAGGGAAAATAACAGGGAAGGAGAGGCAGTTTTCCTTAAGAGTATGGAGTATGGCCACTGTTAGGCTGGCCACATTCCATTGGATGCCATCAAGAATATATGGGTAGTACAAACTAGACTTGATGAATTTTTTTTTTAAGATTTATTTATTTTATTCTGTGAGTACGCTGTAGCTGTCTTCAGACACAACAGAGGAGGGCATCAGATTCCATTACAGATGGTTGTGAGCCACCATGTGGTTGTTGGGAATTGAACTGAGGACCTCTGGAAGAGCAGCCAGTACTCTTAACTGCTGAGCTATCTCTCCAGCCCAGTGAATTATTTAAAAAAAAAAAAAGAAAAAGAAAAGGCCACAAAGTTGAGGGTTAAGGGTGTCAGAATGGATCTGGGAGGAGTATGTGGAGAATATGCCCAGATTGCATTGTATGAAAATTTCAAAGAATTAATTTTTTTCAGAGACAAAGCATTTGTGGAAACAAAAATAAGCAGGGCTTAAGCTATTCACAAAAAAGAACAGTTATCATTTTACAGGATTATGACACAACTTCCTTATTATACCCATGTTCAGGTCCATCTTTGTAATGGTTAGAAAGATCATACCATGAAGCAGCTTCCTGAATGCGGAGAAAGACGGGCACTACCAGTCATTTGGGAAATATGTTAGTGGAATCTCCAGACCGTCAGTAAGTTACAGAGTTTAGGAGAAAGACAGGACGTTTGAGTTCCTAGGCCTATATGAGGAAACCAAGGGGCACAGGGATAGTTCACCTTCTGGGGAGTACTCTTAGTGCCTTAATAGTTCTTGTGGGTTTAGATCTGCACGACAGAGGATTCATTTGTTTAAGTCTTCTCTGGGGAGGGGTTATTACTAGATGGACTATGGACTCTGTTTACCTGTGTAAATTGCTGGTTGAGTCACTCCTCACAGCAAGGTCCTAGAAACGATACACCTCATTTGTCATTTATAAATTTACTCAACAGACCTTATACATCAAGAGTTGAAGCATTAGGGATACACATAATGAAAAGAAGACAGTGTAAGTGACGACGGGAGACCCGTAAAGGTGCTCATGTGAAAGTGCTAACAGCATGCCAAGTGTTAACAGCAATGGAAGGGAGGAGCTGTGTTGCCAAGGTTAGTGCAGTGGAAAATTCTTGAAAGTATTGGTCACATCTAATGGAGACTTGTTTCCGAGAAGCTGATACCTGCTTGTGTCTTTTTGAATTTTACTCATAGGCATTTGGTAAAAAATGAAGAGTAAAGTGTTTAAAATGAGGAAAACTATGGGTTAGCTCCAGGCTGTTCCTTTCCACACCCACCTGCCCTATTCTGGGAATGTAGTTCCTCTGTTGCTATACATTTTGCAAACTGATTTATCTGATGAGTCAGGGTCTCCATATATTGCCCAGATTACTCTCTAACTCCTGGATATAAGTAATCTCCTTGCCTTGTTCTGAGTAGCTGGGATTATATATATTTACCACTGAGGTTGACTTCAAAACCTGGTAATCTTAATCTCTCTCTCTCTCTCTCTCTCTCTCTCTCTCTCTCTCTCTCTCTCTGTGTGTGTGTGTGTGTGTGTGTGTGTAAGCCAGAGGACAATCTTGGGTGTCATCCCCCAATAATTCTTTGAAACAGGGACTTTTATTGGCTTGGCAATCATTAATGAGGTTAGAATGGCTGAACAGTGATTCTAGTAATTCTCCTGGCTTCCCCAAACTAGGGTTTTGGCTTTATGCACCACACACAGTGTTTTTATGTGGGTTTTAGGACATGAACTGAGGTCCTCAGGTACACACACACACACACACACACACACACACACACACACACACACACACACGATGTTCAAATGAAGTCACACTAAAAATGTAAATATCTGACAAAGTACTGATATATTTTAAATATAGGAAAATTATTGTCTCAATAATAAAAAGGTAAACTAATTTTAAAGTGAGTAAAATGGGTCTGGTAGTCCTGGATGTGGCTCATTACTGGTATAGGATGGCTGTGCAGGTAAGTTAGCTGCAGCAATGGAGGTACCCCCTTCACTGAAGCAGGAGTTCTTACCCCTTCCTTCTCCGCTTCCCTTTAGTGCACCACGATTGATCAGCTAGCTCAAAACAAACTGCTGAATTAAAGATGTTTTTTCTTTATTGGATGAAGATGGAGATGGCTATGGGAACATGACAGCAAAGGAATTTGGCCCTCCCATATGGTCACTGGCAATACTCAAATCAAATTTCAGGATATGACCAGTGAGCTGGTCACCATTGACATACCAGAATTTTTACTTTGATGGAAAGAAAAAATAAAAGAAAACAAAAAAGGTGGAAGAAGAGGAGGAAGAGGAGGAGGAGGAGAAAGAAGAAGAAAGAAGAAAGGCTGTACCATACATGGTCTCTGCTTCAGTTCTTGCCTCTGTGCTTTGAGTTCTTGCCTTGGTGCCCCTCAGTGATGGACTGTGAGGTGTGAGCCTAAAGAACTCTTCCTTCCCTGAGCTAGTTACGGTTAGGCTTTATCACAGGAGCAGAGGACAAGCAGGGCAGTGTGCACTTGAAAATGGTTCTTTTCATCTTGAAAGTGGTGTCAAAAAACATTAAAACTTGAGGTGAGACAGGGTCTCTGGCTAGGGATCATACAATTCAGGATGGAACTAGGGCCCTGGCTCCATTGGTTTATTTTAGGACTTTAGCGATCCCAGAGTTTACCTCAGTTCCTGGTCTTTGGTTCCAGGGGTCCCAGAGATCACCTTGGGATCTGGCCTTTGATCTGAGCATTTACCTTAGGACTCAAATTTTGTCTACAGGGGTCTCAGAGTCTATCTTAGAAAAGTACCTGCAGCTCCAGGGATCCCAGATGTCAGTACAACAAATGTTTTGGTTTTAGTAATTCCTGAGTTTATCTTCAAGCCAGAAATTTGGCTATAGCAGCTCTAGAGTTCACCACGAGATAGGAATTTTGGCTATAGAGGTCTCAGCATTGACCATTGTGCAAAAGCTTTGGCTCTAAAGCTCTTAGAGATCACACAAGACTGAAGTTCTGACTCTTCTTCCCAGTCAGAATTCAGGGTGAAACTGGCATTTTGCCTCTAGCCCCTAGCAGATTCACAGAGTTCAGCATGCCACTGGGGTTTTTATTCCATGTGGCCACTTTGGTAATAAGTGTGTGGTGGTCCTGTCGTTACCCTGTCTCATCTAGGTCACCTCAGTAAAGCCAGTTTGGAGTCAACACCAAGCTTCACCAGTCTCCATAGCTGAGATTTGTGAAGACTCCCAGAAAAAGACACCTAGAGAGTTGGAAGAGACTCGAAAACTCTAAGTCCAATCAACACATACACAAAACACAAAAAGAAAAATAAAAAATGGCAAAATGACCCATCACAACACTCACTCCAAACTTCCTTATAATGGAAGCTAAAGTCAGTGAGATAGATGACATGTCTGAGAAAGAACTCATGATCATAAAGAAGTCTCAAGTTGATAGATGAGTTAAGAACATCTTTCCAAAATTTACACAAGGGAGTCTCTAGGGAGAATGAAAATTTAATAAATTGGAGAAGAAAGTCCAAAATATAAAGAGAAAACTTAGCAAAGGAATCGAAACATTAAAAATCAAATAGAAATACTGAAAGTGAAAGAAATGCCAATTAAAAACCACATCAGGAAGTATCACCAACAGACAAGACCATGCAGAAGAACAAACAAGGAATGAGAATACAAAGAGGAGACAGCTATACAAACAGACATATATAAGGAGAGAATTAAGCATGAACAATATTTCCATGAAGTCTGAGATTCATTTAGGAGGGCATGGTGTAGAAGGAGCAGAGATAAACTCAAAATGAATAGATAATGTTTAATGAAATTATAATAGAAATGTCTGAAACCCAGAGAAAGAAGTAGACATCCAAACACAACAGGCATTCAGAATACTGAGTCAATATGGCTAGTGAAGAAATTCACCTCACTTCATAGTCAAGATGTCAGAAATACAAAGTAAAGAAGCACTATTAGCATGGAATGAGAAATACATCAACTCATCTTACCAAAGCAAGAATGTCTAAATAGACCATTCATCTGCACCCAGAAAAGCATGAACTGTTAAATCTGAAGCTCTGAGAATAAGTAACTCTGAACCAAGAGTGATATATCCAGAAAAGTTAATTTTCACAACTGATGAAGAATAAGAGTTTTAAGGACACACAAATGGATGCTATTTATGACAGTCAAACCAACATTGCAGGATGTTAAAGCAATACTACAGAGCGCTGGTTCTCAGCCTTCCTGGTGCTGGGACCTTTTAATATAGTTCCTCATGTTGTGGTGACCAACAACCATAAAATTATTTTATTGCTATTTCATGACTGTAACTTTGCTACTGAATTATGTAAACATTTGATATGCAGGGGGGTATCAGATATGTGGCCCCTATGAAAGGGTCATTCAGCCACCAAAGAGGTTATGAGCCACTGGTTGATAACCGCTACTACAGAGGAAGAAGAAGAAAGACAGTTTCTATGACAGCACATGAAAGTATATGCTCTATGAAAGAAGCAGATTAACAGAAACAACATGGGAAAGAATCAAACATGTCCAACATAGCAAAACAAGTTCCCAAAACTAATAAGGGAGAAAAAAAGAGACAGCTGTAATCGAGCAAACTAAAATGTTACTAACACATTCAGAGGAAATAGCAAACTCTTTTCAATAATAACTTTACATGAAAATGGACTATCAATGCTGGCACATACCTTTAATCCCAGCATTAAAGAGGAAAAGCAGGTGGATTTCTGTAAGTTCTGGTCAACAGAGTGAGTTCTAGAACTGCCAGGGCTACACAGAAAAACATGGTCTCGAAAAACAAAACAAACAAACAAACAAAAAGGAAAATACAGGAAACAAAACAGAACCATGTCCAATTATAATTGCTGGAATTTAAAAATGCTATCATAATCCAGGACTGGTGATACTGGCCTGCTAGACCATAATGCCACCATCATTTGGGTGGTGGAGGCAAGAGGATCAGAAGTTCAAGAAAAGCCTGAGCTCTGTAGCCAGCGCAAGGCCAGTTAGGTTAACAGTGTCTCAAAAACAAACAACAATAGTTATCTGATAATATACACATCAGAAACTAAATGCGATGGTGCACACTATATAATGTCAGCTACTCAAGAATCTGAGATAGGAGGATGGCCATTTTGAGGTCTGCATTGGGTACATAACTAATGCAAAGCCACTATGAGAAATACAGGGGTGGGGGGAGATGGAGGAGGAGGAGGAGGAGGAGGAGGAACAATATAATATAGTAGGGATGTAGCTCAGTGGTGGAGCACTTACCTGGCACACATAGGGTTTGAGTTCAGTCCTGGTAGCAAACCTACCCACCTCCACAAAAAATCAAGGTAAACCCAGAAATTAGCACAATACTGAGAATATATGAGGAGAAAGAAGATAAATTATCATTTTCCCCTAGAATGAGGATACTAGAGGAGAAGAGTAAAAACAGGAATAACATGAGAAATAATCAAATTATAGAAAATTATTTCCCAGGGTTGATGAAAGAGCCAAGTGTATGAATTGAAAAGGGCCATTGGAATATAGTGTAATATATATGTGTGTATATATATAATTTATAATATTAGGAATGAAAGAAAGATTCTTAAAAAAAGCACCATACAGATATAATAGTGGTAGCCAATACTTGTAATCCTTATACTTAAGATCAGAGGGTTGTTATGAGTAGGGCCCAACCTGGGCTACATCATAATATTAGGCCAGACTAGGCTATAATGTGAGACTGTTAAAAAACCAAAACCCACCCCCAAACCCTAACCAAACAGAAAGAAACCTCAGAAGGTATCACTCTCAAAGGCATAGACTTTCAGTAGCAAATACTTATTAAATATATCCTTGTATTGCTTGGGTGCTTTTTTTTATCTTTTAATTTTTATTTTTATTTATTTTTTTTTGGTCAGGTTGACATAAGTTAGATCTATCTGAAAGAAGGAAACTCAGGAGAAGATGCCTCCATCAGATTGGTATTTATGAGTTTATGATTGATATGGGAGGACCCAGTAATCCAACCCCTGGGCAGGTTGTCTTGGGTTGTATAACAAAGCAGACTAAGCAAGCCATGGAGAGCAAGCCTGTAAGCAGCACTCTTCCATGGTCTTTGCTTCAATTTCTGCCTCCAGTTTCTTGCCTTGACTTCCTGCACTTGCTTCCATTGACTATAGACTGTAACCTGTGAACTGAAATAAATTCCCTCCACTCCATACCATGCTTTGGGTCATGGTGTTTATCAGAGGAACAGAGAGTAAACTACATCTGGTATAGCACTTTCCTCCAACATTAAACCAACCCAGACTAGCAGGTCTTTCTTCAGTGACAGAGTCCTAAGAAGGAGGACCAGGTGATGAAAAAATAAAGACCATAAATAATATCCGAATCAGGAGGTCTTACACAAGTTGAGGCTCATGGAAACTTATTAAGAAGTACAGTATCAGGCCAGACGTTGTGGCATACCCTTTAATACAAGCACTTGAGAGGCAGAGGCAGTCAGATCTTTGAGATCCAGGCCAGTCTGGTTTACTTAATGAGTTCCAGGAAAGCCAGGGCTATACAGAGATCCTGTCTCAGAACACCACCACCACCAACAACAACAAAACAAACCAAAGAAGTACAGCATCTCACATACAGTTTATAAGTGAAATGGGACAAAGCAGAAAATAATCATACAATGGGATGAAGTCGACAGGAAGGTAATAAAATGTTAGACAAAGGGAACACAGGATATTTCAAATGCAACACAGACCTACCACAAAGCATCCTTGGCAAAGACAATGCCAGTGTCTCTTTGGAAATGCCAAGTTCCCAGGAACTGAAACCTTTACAATTTCAAGGCCTTGGCTCTGCCCCCAGCCTGAATCTTGTCCAATCTGCAAAGACACAGAAGCCAATTTCCTTTGTCTTTTCATCAGGGCCTCTGGGAAATCATCCAGGCTTTCAACAAAAGCCTTTCATCTGGAGAGAAGCTCTTTAAGATACAGGGTGCTTGAAATGAGGCAAAACATTCCATCCTGCAGGAAGAATTGTTAAGTTCAAAAAGTAAACAACTCAAATGCTTCAGGAAGTTCCTGAAACTGACTAGATTCTCTAGGCCTCTCCCTCACTACACATATAAAAGCAGTAAAAACTACCTAATGCACTCTCAAACAAGCTGAGATGAGTTAAACTGACTTGAAGTGGCTCAGACCAATTGAACTACTTAGAAGGTACACTTTCCAGCATGCTGAGCTGCCTGCAGGTAGTATGGTATGCTCTCGGTCCTCTAGTTCTAGCGAACTGTCATCTGTGCTGGAATGGCTTTTAGTGATTCAACTCCTGAGTCATTTCTGCTCCCATAAATAACTCCTCACCCATCTTCCTGTAAAGTACCACAGTAAAACTCACTGGGTCAAATCAAGTTAGGATTTTTAAGCTTTATTTTTTCATTATGTGTATGTGTGTAGTCAGTTTGTGGGTTTGTACAATTGCCCATGGAGGCCAGAGATGTTGAATACCCTGGAGCTGGAGTTACAGGTAATTGTGAGCTGCCTGGTGTGGGAGCTGGAAATTGAATTTCCATCCTCTGCAAGAACAACTCTCCAAGAGCAGTGAGTAGTCATTCTTAACCACTGAACCATCTCTCCAGCCCAAGATCTTTTTCTTATTTTTTTTTAAAGATTTATTTATTTATTATATATAAGTACACTGTAGCTGTCTTCAGATATACCAGAAGAGGGCATCAGAACTCTTTACAGATGGTTGTGAGCCACCATGTGGTTGCTGGGAATTGAACTCATGACCTCTGGAAGAGCAGTCAGGTGTTCTTAACCGCTGAGCCATCTCTCCAGCCCCTTACTTTTTTTTTAAATACAGGATTTCACTGTATAGCTCTGGCTTGTGGGGATTAAAGGTGTGAACCATCCTTCTGATCCCAAGTAGGACTTTGGTGGTATTCTTTGGTTGATTCCCTATTGGGGGTGAATAGATGCTTGTTCTTGTCTCCCCAAAAATACTGTCACAAAACTTAGGAAAATCCTAAAATGTTCAAACTCAAATACATTTTCTGGGACTTATATCTTCTGGGGTCCTGACTACCTATGTTAATATAATAGAGTCTTAACTAGTAGCTTACTTAGCTGTGAAACTTGAATTTTAGTTCCTCAAATATTCTCTTGGTTTCTCGTTGAAGGGCTTCTTTGAGAGCCTATGCTAAAAAAATAATCAACTGGGGAGATAGGCATCCCCAGGATTTACCTAGTTGAAGGAGAGATCTGACATCTACCACATACCTCCACCATGTGACATGTGTAAACCTCACCACAAACATAAACACAATACAACATCTTTTTTTAAATAAGAGAAAGTTGAGCCTAAGAGGAGGAGGAAAACTGTGTGTGTGTGTGTGTGTGTGTGTGTGTGTGTGTGTGTGTGTGTGTGTATATGAAATTCCTAGAGAATACTGGTACTTGATTATTATCAAATGATTGTAAAAATAGCCCTTATAGGCAGCTCATGTGTTTGGATACTTGTTGTCCAACTTCCAGTGCTGTTTGAGCAGTTGGTGGAACCTTTAAGAGGCAGAGCCTCATCAAGGAAGTGAGTACTTAGATATAGCCTCATGGGTATTTATAGCCTGGCCCAACTTCTTCCTTTCTTTTCCTCACTGAGGATGCAATGTGACCAGTAGGCTCTGCTCCTTCTACCACAGCTTCCTGCCACGACGGAACTCATCCCTTCAAATTGTAAGTCAGAACAACCCTTTTTCTTGGTATTAAGTTGCTTTTGTCAGGGTATCTTTTTTTTTTTTTAAGATTTATTTATTTTGTATATGAGTACACTGTAGCTGTCTTCAGACACACCAGAAGGGGACATCAGATCCCATTACGGATGGTTGTGAGCCACCATGTGGTTGCTGGGATTTGAACTCAGGACCTCTGGAAGAGCAGTCGGTGCTCTTAACCACTGAGCCATTTCTCCATCCCTTGTCAGGGTATCTTACCCCAGCAAAAGAAACAGCAGCTTGTGTTAAGAAACATGAAGTAATCAAAGCTGCCAGGTCATGGCCAGTTCCTTCTAGAAAAGGGTAGAACAGGAAGCTACAGTTGGGCCATGGTGTCTTTTGATTAAGAGCATGACTTTTGTCTTGTCATCTTTAAGGAGACTTTAAAGGGAAGACATCACAAGACCACCAAAAATAACTAGTCAAAGAGTTGAGCAGCCCTGTTCCTGTTGTGCTTCATCCTGGGGGATTTAATACACTAGCGACAAAGAGTTGTCTTGAAAAAATATTATTAGTATTGTTAAATGTGATCATTTCTACATGATTGTCAGATGTGTCTTTAAATCAAAAGGTATACTTTACTTTAAAGGTCTTCAGTTTGCACAGAATTCCAACACTCAGGAGACTGAGGCAAGATGGTGTCAACTTTGAGGTCATTTTGGGCTTATAGCAGGACCATGTCCCTAAAGCAAAATAAAAACAAATGGAACAAGTTCCATTTCAGTACGCTGCAATTTTTGTAGAGATATGGGTAGAAGACAAATTGCACACTGGATGAAAAAGATCAAGGTAGAGTGTTTAAGACATGATATTAAGAGGATCTGTTCCACTCTAGCTACAGGTATGCGCTGAATACTCCTGTGGGGTAATTGAAATGCTGAGAATGCAGACAAGGAACTGAGGATTGGTCATATGCAGACAGTGAGGTTCATAAGGTTCCCTTTGGTTTAAGTAATGATTTACGTTTCAGAAGTTCTCTAAGTGGATGACCTCTAACGTGAGTCAGATGTTGCGGAATAGAGAGAGGTTGTTGTAGACTGCCTTGGTCCTTTGCTCCAAATTTTGTTGGATGATGACCTAAAGAACAATGTCATCCTTTAGAAAGGAAACAATGAGGATGAAAAGATCTCAGGTCTAGTAAACTAGATGCACATGTTCAGGGGAATGATTGGAAATGACATCCCAAAAGGAGGAAATAAATGGAATTACTTCTGAAATTTCAAATGATATGACAATTAATGCCAATAACTGGTTATAGGGTCAGTTCCACCAACTCCTCAAACCGTGAAAGCACCAGAGCCAATCTCTAATTTATTATAGCCTTGTCTTCTGATGACACAAAGGCAGAACTTGCAGTTTCTTTAAAGCAATTCTTATGGTTGCACATGGTGGAAAGCACCCATTATCCCAGCGGTCAGGAAGTGGAGGCAGAAGTATTGTGGATGACATGGTCAGTTTCTGCCTCAAATGTACACATCAAAGAAACAATCAGAAACTCAACTAGGTAGTTCTTCTCTTAGTGCCATGCCTGGTGCTACCACCTTTGAAGTGTACTAAGAAACCTCTTTTCTTTCTAAATTGAGTAACTGAGCACTGAATATGATGTGTTGAAGCCCTTGGGTGTGCAGAGAGGACCCAAGGGCATTTGTAATGGTCTGAGTAAAATAGTCTGAAGGTAGTGAGGAAACTTTACTGGTGTGACAAGTCCATGGTTCATAATGTATTGTCATAAATAAGCCTGATAGTGAGAAGTGAAGGGAATGAAATGTTAATTTGTATGAAAATGCACTTAGAGATTTTAGAGGGAAAAACTTCCACACTTGAACATTAATATGTGTACCACTCTCATTGATAAAACTCTAAAACATTATAATCAGATTAAATGCCTGATAAGTATGATTGGATAAATAAAGTATGACATATACAGAAATAAAACTTTAACAAGGGAGTGCTAAGTACAGATACGTGTCGTGTGGTGTATGAATCATGCAAACGTTATGCTAAGTGGATGTAACCAAATAGAAGGGCTATATATTACAGTTTAGTTTTGTGAAATCTCCAGAATATGTAAATTTAACAAGGTGGAGTAAATCAATCGCTCTGTACTCTCTGACTGAGGATGTGATATGACCTGCTACCTTGAGATTCTGGCACTGTGATTTTCATGCCATGATGACTATATCCTACAAGTGTTGTCTCCTGCCTGGAGAGTTTACATTCTGTGATGGGGAAGAGTTAAAAGTCAGGCCAGCCTGGCCAGTTAAGGCTTCTCTGAGATATAACCTGTAAAGAATCTTTCTCTCTCCTTTTTGTAAAAAAAGATTTATTTGTTTTATGTATGTGAGTAAACTAGCTGCCTTCAGACATTACAGATGGTTGTGAGCACCACGAGGTCCCAATTGAACTCGGGACCTCTGGAAGAGCAGCAGTGCTAACTACTAACCCATCTCTCCAGTCCCCAGGACCTTTTTCTCAGGATAGTTCTTGTTAAAAATACTGTTTTACGGGGGCTGGAGAGATGGCTCAGAGGTTAAGAGCACTGACTGCTCTTCCAGAGGTCCTGAGTTCAATTCCCAGCAACCACATGGTGGCTCACAACCATCTGTAATGGGATCCGATGCCCTCTTCTGGTGTGTCTGAAGGCAGCTACAGTGTACTCATATACATAAAATAAATAATTCTAAAAAAAAATACTGTTTTACTTATTATTTGAGAGTCTCAAGTATCTTTCTTTTTAAATAAAAAAGACATATATCTTTTCATGATACATATGATATATCTTTTAAAATGTTTTCAAAAACGTATTGACTGCATATGTTCTTTGTGTGCTAAAATCTTTTAGCTATTTTATTTACAAAGCCTTTAAAATATATTTTATTTTATATATTTTATATAATTCAATATATTCTTTGAGATTTCATACATGCATATAATATATCTTAGTCACACACCTCCCTTAGCTCTGTTCACACATCCCATACAGGTCCTTTCCCATATTTATGCCCCTCCCTTTCTTTTTTCATAATCAATTGAATTGAACTATTGCTGTCTGTCTGGGTATGAGGCCATCCTCTGTGTCATAGGGACCTATGACTGGCTACACCCCTGGAGGAAAACACCTGCCTCTGTTCCATAGTGTCCTTGAACTGCCAATAAGCTATTCAGTTGGGATGGGACCTTATGAGCCCTTCCCCTGTCTGTGCTAGAATGCCGACTGCCCTAAGGTTATGAGGTTTGTGCAACTAACCACAGCTGCTGTTGGGTTCATGAGTTCAAAGTCCACACCATATCTAGAAAACCACCTTTTACAGCATTCTTCCTCATTCTCGCTCTTATTTTTTTTCTGCCCTCTGATCCATGATGTTTCCTAAGCCTCATGGAGTGAGGTTGATATAGATGTCTCATTCGGGGCTGAGCATTCAAGAGTTACTTGTTCTGAACACTTTGACCAAGTAGGAATCCATACATTGACCTCTGCCCACTGCAGAAGGAACTTCTGTGACCACGACTGAGAGCTACAGTAATCTACGGGAATAAACACTAATATTCAGACAGAAGTTTGACAACAAGACCATAGAGCAAAACATTAGTAATAGCTTGCTGCTCTGGTTGGCTTTGGAGGTCAGCTTGACACTGATTATAATTATCTAAGATGACAATCTCAATTGAGGAAATTCAAGGATCATGTTGCTCTGTAGAGTTGCCTGTGGGATATTATCGATTGTTAATTAGTGTAGCAGGGCCGAGCCCGTCTCGGGCAGTTCCATCCCTAAGTGGGTGGCCATTAGTTATATAAGCAGGCTAGCTGAGTGTTAGCTGGTCTGTAGCAGTCTTCATAGCCAATGCTGTACTTCCTTGACTGTGAAGGGAGTTTCCTGGTTGGAGGTAATGCTGTGTGGAATAACAGGTAGACCTGTCTTCAGGTTCCTGCCTTGACTGACTTTAGTGATGGACTGTGACCTGGACTTGTAAGCTAAAGGAAATCTTTTCTTTTCTGAGTATTTTTGACTTTTTGTCATAGTATTCATCACAACTTCATCTGAAGAAAAGTAATTAGAGCAGTTGCCCCATATGGACTATGACCTCCCAGCTATGGGCATTTAAAAAAAAAAACATTTATGTTTACACAGGATGTCGCTCTGCAGCCTTGGGTGTCTTGGAACTTTCAATGTAGACCCTTACCTAAAACTCACAGAAATCTCCTGCTTCTGCCTTCTGTGTGCTGGGATTAACTCCTTGTGTCACCATACCCAGTTTAACCAAAGGATTTTAGCCTGGTTTACAGTAGCAGGCATGAATTTCTCCCATGTGGAACAGCCCTCAAGTTTAATCAGAAAGTCATTCCCTCATGCCTCTATGTCACCACTGCATCTCTCACTAGAAACATTTAGAACTACTTAAGCCTACTTAAGTATTTAATTTAAAACAATAGACCAACTTTCCCAATGCTGTGAAACTTTAATACAGTTCCTCATGTTGTTGTGAACCCCAACTATAAATTACGTTTGCTATAACTTTACAACTGTAGATTTGCTACTATATGAATTTTAATATAAATATCAGTGTTTTTGATGGACTTACACAACCCCTGTGAAAGGGTCATTTGACCCTACATGTTGAGAACCACTGATCTATAGGGTAATGTCAAGAGATTCAGACTTCATTGAAGAAATAGTCTATTGTATAGCCAAGATGAATTATTTAAAAATCTCTTACTGTCTGTGATAAAAGTTGATGATACAGGAAGTTAATTATAGATGATAGTGGATCTAATGGATTAAAACCTTCTGATTGTTTCATCCTCAATTGAGGGGTTTTTAAGAATGCATTGAGTTTGATTGGCCAGATGGCTCAGCAAGTAAAGGTCCAAGTCTGTAAGTCTGATAACCTGCGTATGATCCCTGGGATACACTTGGTAGAAAGAGAGACCTGACTCACAAAAGCTTTCTTCTGACTTTAAGACAGTTGCCATGCATGTGTATGCCCTCTCTCTCTCCCTCCCTCCCCCCCCTCTCTCTCTCTTTCTCTCTCTCTCAATGTAATAAAGAGAATGCATCAATTATCTAGCATTTGGGAGACTGAGGCAGGAGCATAACCACAAGTCCAAGGCTAACCAAGACTACATAGCTGTCCTGGAACTTGATTTGTAGCCAAGGACGGCCTTGCACTCAGAAGTCCGCTTGCCTCTGCTCCTGAGTGATGGGACTAAGGGTGATTGCCACCACACCTTGCTATTCCAGAGGATATTTCAATCCTCTTGCCTAGTGTTGCAAACTGTTGATGGGAAGGTTCAATTTGATTCAACTGAGAAGCACTGTTCCATTGCATGAATGAATCTGAGTATCTGAGGTAACTCAGAGTTCCAGTGGATCAGGTAACCACTAGGAGGGGTGCATTAGCTGAAGAAAACAAGACTTAGCAAGTGGTAAAAATCTTAGGATTTGGGTTACTCTTAAAAACCCAACTTATAGAATTAATTTACTAGATGCCAGGTGAAGATAAAATGGATCAAAAACTGGCTCGTTTTCTTGATTCCTGGAGAAATCACATATTATGTTTGATATTTTTTGCATACCTGTGTTTTCAAAGTCACTGGGGTTGGATTGGCTGAGTGTTTGTAGAGGAGTTAAATTTATGTGTGGCTTTGAACGATGGCACACTCTTTGAGAGCTTTAATTAGCCACTGCCCACTGGGTTCTGGTAGCCACATAGCCTGTTTCAAGGAAGTGTCAGCTACTTGTGGCCACTACTGGAGCCTCTCCTCACAGCTCATGCCTGTCACCCCAAATGGCCACTGGGATGCTGGGCTAGGAAGCCATGGAGACTCCTTTTCCCTTGGGAAATCAGGTCTTGGTTTGTAAGCAGACTTTACTTCCAGAGAGACACAACGTTCTGATAAGTGAAATCTCATTGCAGGAAACCACCTGAGGACGAAGCAGGAGCCTGACTGAACTGAAGGTAAAACGACCTCAGGTGATCATTAGCCAGAGCCAATGCCTAACAGACATCAGAATCCTTAGCCGGATGTCTGTGGTTGGCTGGGCAATCTTATTTCAGGAATAAGGAAATTAAACTTGGGGAAAGGTTTTGTTTGTAGCATGTTGAACCCATCTTTGTAAAGAGAAAAGTGGCAGTGGCATTAATGCTCTACCATAGGGGAGTAGCCATTGAGAAGTGTTAATAAATTAAACCACAACAGTAGCCAAACAAACACAACAACATACAAGAAACCTGAAAGCAGTGCGGGTAAAAGATTGTCCCGCAAGCCTGAAGTCAATCCCTGGATTCCACTGTAGAGGTAGGAAAATGCCAGCTTCCGAAAGTTATTCCTTGACCTCCACAGGACCACTGTGGCATGCGTGTGCCCACACTCACAAGTCACAAATACTCTATCATACAACACGTTAGGGGGAAACCAAGGCTCCCTTTTGGCTTCTAAGTCTGGTTATTAAAAAAAGTTTAGAGGACCAGAAGTAAGCACAAGGATCATTTTATTAGAGTTTTAGAGGAAAAAAAAAACCAATGAGGCAGGCAAGGTGTAAATCATGCAGCTGCCTGAAGGAGAGAAATGGAGAAGAGGAGAGAAGTCATGCTTTTTAGTTAGGACCAAGAACACAGACAAATTCAGCAATAGAGTTCAACAAGCAGCAGCATATGCGTTGGGAGTGGGGATCTTTGGAGTAATGGGAAGTCTAAAGTGTCAAGAACCCACGCTTAGGCTTGTTCACTATCCAAAAAATAAATAGAAAGAAAAAGGAAAAGTTACATGTTTAAAGAAATTACACACACACACACACACACACACACACACACACACACACACACACTAATGGGTATTTTGTCTGCATATATGTCTGTGCAACCGAGTGCATGTCTGGTGCCATGGGGTCCAGAAGAGGGCGCTAGATCTCCTGAAACTGGAGTTACAGGTCATTGTGAGCTGGCACATGGGTGCTGGGAATGGAACCCAGGTCCTCTGGAAGAACATCCAGTGTTTGTAGCCATCAAGCCCCCAAAGCTACAGATTTTGAGTTAGAACTTTGAAAATTAGACAGGCTTAGCAGTGCTGCCTGATAGAAGTTCTCTAAGTACCAACACAATCCTTTGTGGAGATAATTATCCTGCTCATCTTCCTAGCACATCTTCTGGTGAGTCAGACTCCCTGTGGAGCGGTCTCCTGGCTGGGTGATTGACAAGTCTCTTGGATTAGCTCTTAAAGGAGGAGACAGTAATAAGCATTGTTCTAATCTTTGCAACAGATCAGAAGGTCTATAAGGGCAGGGAAATGCAAAAGGGAGAACTTAGATTAGGGGGTTAAAAATTACCGTTTACCCAAGCCCTCACTGCAGTTCTTTCTCTGGCAGCTAAACAATATATAAGGAGAAGTAAGAAAATAGAAACTGTTTATTCATGAAAAGAACCCAGAGTCTGCTGTCTCTGCCTACTATTACTTAACTTTCTAGGTTCCTGTAATGCCCATGGCTGTGCTTCCTGGGGTAGCTCAGTGGTGGGGCCCTGGGCTCAATCCTTTATACCCATCCTGGACCATTGACAGAACTAAGGGCTTGGTTAAAGCAAGCCTGTTAGCCCAAATAGAGAACGTGGGCTCAGTCTCTAACATCCACCCCAGTACACTGCAGATATATATCTGTTAATGGGACAATGAAACTTTTAACTAAGAGAAGAATAGTTCATAAAGTATATCCTACAGCACCTATAACAGTAATTATGTCCCCAAGTCAGAAGAATAGCCAGTAAAGTTCAGAGATTAACAAGAGAAGTAGCAGCTGTTGAAGACTGAAAACCCTTCCTGGCCTGGGCTTCACTCAACCAAAGCAGCGTGGTAAAGAAGTGCTAGCTTTGCAAGAGCCCTGGCAGAGGCAGACGCTGGGCAGATGCTGTGTGAAATGTCATGCAGAGCTGTCCCTCCTCTCTTAGGCTTGGCTCATGATCCAAGTCTGGCACCATTCTTAACTAATCAGAATCTTTCCTTTATTAAACTGTCTACTTGCCTGTCAGTATCCGTGCGCTGCACACAACCTATTTAAAGAGGTCTAAGGACTTGGAAACCCCGGTGGCTGCCTGACAGACTCAAATCCCTGCCTGCATGTGGAGTAGGCCATCTGGAGTTTGTAATTGAGGGTGCAGTGAGACCTCTGAACTGGACCACTCCGTGGGTAGGAAAAAGAAGTTTATTTGAAAAGTTAATCTGTTCGATGATCTCATGGAGGTCCGAGAATAGTGTAGCAGGAAAAGACTTGCCAATCTTACGGGGACGGGGAGCAGAGGTGTGGGTAGGAACAGGCTGGGAGTTGCACGCTGTTTGGGTTAGTAGGAACTAGATGTCCTTGTCTCAAGCAGTTGTAGTGAGTTTCCTGGGAAACAGTACTCTGCCTTGGAGATTTCTGGGGAATGCAGAGTTTAAGTTTCCTCAATAACCTTGTGTTTACCTGGCCAGAGTTCTGCTTGAGTTAGGACTTTGTTACTGGTACTGCTGTTTTGGGGGGCCCACTCTGAGCCCCTCTGCTTTACAGAACCGAGTAATTTTATCGAATTGTCTCTGCCAGGCGAAGGATTTGGTATATATTTTTCTTTTTCTTTTTTTTTTTGGCATAAGAAATATGTTTTATTAAGAAATAAGTTCTATAAAGATCCATAAACAATAACAGAAAGGGAACAATATCTGAATGTTGTAGAATCATGTTTGGCACATCTGTGTGAGAGAGGTTGGGTGAGACTCTGAGAATTAAGCCGGGTGCCTTCAGCTGAACCGGTTCAGTGCCTGGCACAACACAGCCTCCCTGGACACTTTCTGTCTGCAGGACTATGGGGAACGGGCGTTTGAGACCTAAAGTTAGAAAGAGGCAGAGTCAGAATCCAAGAGCTCTCAGACTTTGACTGGGTGGCTTTGCAAACAACTCCAACAGGAATACCTTGGGATATGGAACCAGTGGCCAGAGTAAACAGCAGAGTTAAGACCACACGAATGCTTTAGGAAGAAAATTATCCTTCTTTGTCTTCTTGCCAAGGGATCAAGGCAAGGTTAGGAGGATCTTCAGACCCAGATGACAGGTGATTGCAAAGGCTAAGTCCTCTGAGCATTCTTTTTGGCTCAGGCTAATCTCACTTGTCTGCTGTCTTCCTCTTTCCAAGGCTTTTATGCTATCTCTACAATGGTGTCTCAAAGAGTTATCTCTTTAGAGATGTCTTGATTGCTCTTTTGCCTGTATGATGTCAACTTACATAGAACATATAATATAAAACATCTAGCAAACACCTCGAAATCTCCACATGCAAAACTGGAATCTCTATTCTAACACCTTCCACCTCAGCCTCTCCCCTGTCTGGAGTCTCCCAGTTTAATAAATAGGATTAATGTCCATGCAATTGCTCATCTTATAAGTGCAGGCAGCAACATTACTTCTTTTTCTTTACCTCCTCATACTCCAGTCTGACAGTAAGCCCAGTGAGATGTCTTCTAAATACTTCACATCAGTCCTTCCCAAGCTCATTTCATATTGAAATCAATCACCCAGGGAAAAGTTTTTCAAGGCTATGCTGTGTCCTATCCTCACTGATTATGATCTAATTGAATTTTAAGATGTCTCATCTCATGTGCTTGTAGCTGTAGGCAAGTTTGAGGATCATTGACATAGCTTGAGTCACATTGCCATGCCCCTCCATCACTCCTGCTTGGATAACTGCAGTTCCTCTTAAGTGATTGCTGACACATTTTTCTTTCACTCTTTCCCTCCACCATCCATTTTCTGTACAGTTGATAAAGTGACCTATTCCAAATGTGGGTCACGGCAATCAGGAGCCACAGTCCTATACAGAACACCACAGGTCTTCATGATTCTATAGATGAAACTTTATTGTTTCTTTTTCACCATTTCTCTTCTATCCTTTTCCATTCCTTTTTTTTCTTTTCTTTTTTTCGGAGCTGGGGACCGAACCCAGGGCCTTGTGCTTGCTAGGCAAGTGCTCTACCACTGAGCTAAATCCCCAACCCCCCTTTTCCATACCTGCTGTGCTATAACCACACCAGCCTTGTATGTGGGTTCTTTGACATGCCAAGATGATTCCCATCTCAGAGCTTTGGTATCTGTTGTCGATTTTGCAGGAAGTGACTCCTACTGCGATCTCCTGATTCTTTTTTTTTTTTTCATCTTTATTAACTTGAGTATTTCTTATTTATATTTCAATTGTTATTCCCCTTCCTGGTTTCTGGGCCAACATCCCCCTAACCCCTCCCCCTCCCCTGGTATATATTTTTCTATGACATGCATGGTAAGTGTACACTCATGTCACAAAAACAGTTCGATTATTAACATTTCGAATTGTTCTTGGTGGAAACCTGTGTCACATTCCTCAGTCTGACGTGGTCTGGATTGGGTGATTCCAGGCAAAGGCTCAAACTGATTTTCAAAAGAGGCCAAATAATTTTATCGGAGCTAAGTGATATTAGATTTAGAGAGGAGACACTGTCAAGATTGACAAGTGGATGTGTCAATGAGAGTACTGAAGCACCTTGACTCTTGTTTGGGGCTTTCAATCATGAGGTTGAAGAAAAGGAGGGAGTTGGTTACTTGTAGGGACACTGGTTCTTTATTTTGTGTGGAAGGCAAAATTAACCAAACCTTTAGTTCCTGTGCATGGCTCTTCCCATAGTGCATCTGACTTTCCTCACATCCATACCTAACTACACATAAGGATAAAATGGTCGATAGGTGACTTTCCTTAAGTGTCTACCTGAGGACTCAGTTTGACTACCCTGCATATGTGCCACAAACCAGTTCAGGTGAGATCAGCCTGTCCATTCTTCCTTCCTCATGCATTGGTGCTACCCTTGACTAGAGATTGTCTAAACTTGAATGTTGCCAGGAGTGCTTCAGAGAAGAAAGGAGCCCAGTGCAGGGTGGATGTGAAGGAGGGGTGTGTACCGTATATGTAGGTTAGTATAAGTGGGAAAAGTGCACAACACAAACCAAATAGGGTCCTAGGTCAAACAGTCTCCTCTGCTCTCAACCACAAGTTCTAGGCTAGCAGGGGATACAGAGATAGCATGGCCCTATTTCAGAATAACAAACAAGCAAAAAAAAGCCTTTATGGATTGAACCAGGTCTATTTGTCTTGTTCATTTATGGTCCTCATGGCCTACGCTGCTTGCTGCAGTCACAAGTAGACACAGCGATTGTTTCTCGAGTGAGTAAGCACGTGAGAACTGATGTTTTATAATTTCTCAAACAACTTCCTTCCTATCTCCACAGTCTAGGTATTTCTTTAATATCTTCTGCCTTCATTAAAGCTGAGGACACGATGTGTATTTAAATCTTTTGTTACCTTTACTTGGTAGTGTGGGGCATGGGCGTGTGTGTGTGTGTGTGTGTGTGTGTGTGTGTGTGTGTGTGTGTGTATCGCCATGTCCATGTAGAAGTCAGGACAACTTGTGGGAGTCAGTTCTCTTCTTTCACCTCATGGGTGCAGAGGTGAGCTGCAAGTGTCTACCCACTGAGCAACACCCTAAATCCATGCTCTTGTAGTAAAAACATCGCTATCACCATTGTCTGCTCTCCTTCCCCCTTTAGAAAATGGCTGAGCATGGGGAGGCCTCCGAGGATCAAGTTTCTGAGTTTGATGGTGAATGTCTCCCTGAGCTCTCTGCTCTTCTCGGGGTGGATGCAGTTCAGCTGATAAAGAGCCAAGAAGAAGAAGAGAATAAAGAACGGATGAAAATGAAGAAAGGTTTTAATGCACAGATGCGCAGTGAAGCCGAACGACTGAAGACTTTTGTGACCTATAATGTGTTCAGCTCTTGGACCCCACAGGAGATGGCAGCTGCTGGGTTTTACTACACGGGTGTGAGACATGGGGTTCAGTGCTTCTGCTGTAGCTTAATCCTCTTTGGTACTAGCCTCAAGAAAGTTCCCATAGAGAGCCACAGGAAATTACGTCCCCAGTGTGAGTTCCTTTTGGGCAAAGATGTTGGAAACATTGGCAAGTACGACATACGGGTGAAGAGTCCAGAGACGCTGCCGAGAGGTGGCAAAGCAAGGTACCATGAGGAGGAGGCCAGACTGGAGTCCTTTGAGGACTGGCCGTTTTATGCCCATGGGACATCACCACGTGTGCTCTCAGCAGCTGGCTTTGTCTTTACAGGTAAGAGGATTCGGTTTTGTGAGGTGTTTCTGTGGTATTTAAAGTTTAGGTTTCATTTTGTGCATAATATTTTTTTAGTGAACCCTCACTGATGAAGGTGCTATGTTAAACATAAGATGCATTTCATTAAATTTCAAGTGCAACAATTTTGCTTCTGCTTTAATATGTGTTTAGTGTAGCTTTATTGGTTTGCTATATATCTGTCTGTAAACACACACACACACACAGACACATATGTTTGCCTGTGTATCAAGTGTTACTTTTCTTCACATGTAGACCTTCAGTGTAGCAGCAGTGAGCTGAGGGTATAGCCCAGTGCTAGAGCACTTCTGCAGCCCCTACAAATACAGGCGTGCTGGGCTGGAGTGCGTCTTGTTCTGGTACAGTCTGGTCAGCTCCAAGACACAGGTCGTGCTATTGCCAGTCAGTCATATGCTTTCCTGCCTCTCTAGGTAAAAGGGACACTGTGCAGTGTTTCTCCTGTGGTGGATGCTTGGGAAACTGGGAAGAAGGAGATGATCCCTGGAAGGAGCATGCCAAGTGGTTCCCCAAGTAAGTGGATAATTATTTTAGTTTTTACAAAGCAAAATAAAACCAGAGGCAAAAGAGCCACATTGTAGGAATATTCCCTTGAGTTCTCATCTTTCTCTTATCCAATATGGGATCACCCCAGATCTTTTTAACTAATTAAAGTGACAAGTTTGAGTCACAGGAACTTCAGTGTTTTCTTCTATTTTAAAAGCTATTTTTCTTTTATTTTTAAATTCATTTTCGGTTTGGTGTGTGTGTGTGTGTGTGTGTGTGTGTGTGTGTGTGTGTGTGTGTGTGTGTGTGTATGCACACATGCATATGTGGGCTGCAGGTTGACCTATCATGTCTTCCTTATCACTCTCAGGGATCACTGAACCAGAACTCATAGATTGGCTAGACTAGTTGGCCAGTGAGCCCTGGGACCTGCCTGTCTCTGCTACCCCAGGCCTAGGGTTAAATAAGTGTGTGACCATACCCCACCCTTAAGGAGATACTGGGATTCAAACTCCCGATCCACATGCTTGTGCTTAGGCATTGTATCTACTCAGCCATCTACTTATTATCCCCAATACTAAGATGTCAAGAAGCAGTTCTGTGACTTACCCTAGGTAATGAATGAATTAGTCTGCGCAGGGCTGGAAATGGTGTATAAATGAAAGAAAACAAGAACGTTTAAGGCATTACAAGTAGTGTCACATCCTGCTGAATATGCAGAAAGTGAAAATGCTTGCTGAGTGCATTGGCACACAGCTGTACTCCCAGCATTAGGAAAGTGGACACTGGAGAATCAGGTATTCAAAGCCACCCTCTGCTAAAAGGCAAGAGGACCAGGTAAGTCCTAGGTCACCCACATCCTCGTGCCACAAGAGAAAATACGTTTTGTTTTAGAGAGTCAAGGTTTTTGTTAATGTACATTTCTGCTGAGAAAAAGCATATTGCAATTATTTTTAGTGATTGGTTTAGTGCTGGTTTTGTAATTTCTTTGTTTCTGCCAAATAAAGATTTATTTCTTTCCCTGTTCTTCAAGCTTTCACTATGGAATGATTCCCGAAAAGGAAAGGAGCAGTATAGTAAGCACTTGCCAGCACCTGGTCAGGAATATGCCCTCGTCTCTGGCTAATTCCCCACGGAATGACAATAAGCTGGCTACTTCAGCGTGAACCCCAGGTGCCACACAGAGAATTGGTCACTGTTACAGCGTATGAGACTTTCCAAACAAGCTGAACCACATTATCTCTCTCAGAGTCAAGTGTCTGAATCAGCACTTGAACGCTCACTTCCCTCCATCTCTTAATGCTTTGTAAAATACATTTTAGTGTGTGTGGAGGGGATGGGGATGTGGCTTATATGCCAGAATGTGGGCATAGTGACACTGCTTCTTCTCCAGTCCCCTTGTCCTGGAATTCTAGAGTCCTGCCTCTGACTCCCTGCCCAGCCATTGGCCACTGGCAACTTTAGTCACCAATCACACCCAGCTGGAGACAGGGACCCTCAGTGCCTCACATGTGGGATTCTCATGCAATTTGAGAACCAATAACAACACAAGCATTAAACTAAACGCACAGCACAATTTAAGAAAGTACTGTTGAGATGGGAGTGATGGCATGTGCCTGTAATCCCAGGTCTGTCCAGGTGGAGGCAAGGGGGTCGTAAATTGAAGTTTTTATTTTTGCTATTTAAAGAGCCTAAGGAGAGCCTGTGCGATGTAGAATCCTATCTCAAAAGGAAAAACAGTATTGTAATGATCTTAAATCAGATTAGTTTATTATAATATTTCTTTTTTATTCTTTTTCTTTTTTTTTTTTTTTGGAGCTGGGGACCGAACCCACGGCCTTGTGCTTGCTAGGCAAATGCTCTACCACTGAGCTAAATCTCCAACCCCTATTATAATATTTCTAAAAAGGATTTATAACCCCAACTCACTGTAGTTCACCCGATGAGCTATGTCCTACAGGGGTGACAGTCAGGCATAGAACAATGCATGGAAATATATGAAAAATGTAGCCAGAATCACTGGGTGCCACAGACACTGAATGGAAGCCCTTGAGGATATTTGAGTCATGTAATGGAGTTCATCTTCTCATGAGAATATAAAAGGGCAAGGCTGGTTTCCTTTCCATTGACAAAACAGTTCTCAGTCCCTTACCACACCATTAGAAAGAAACATTAGTGTCAGTTAGAGGAATGCTAAAAGTACCTTCATTGACTGGAGAGATGGCTCAGTGGTTAAGAGCACTGACTGCTCTTCCAGAGGTCCTGAGTTCAATTCCCAGCAACCACATGGTGACTCATAACCATGTGTAATGGGATCTGATTCCCTCTTCTGGTGTGTCTGAGGATAGCTACAGTGTACTCTTATACATAAAGTAAATAAGTCTTTTTAAAAGTAGCTTTGTTCTTATGGAAAAGGAATGCCTTTCCAGATGATATTGAACTTCATAAAAAATCAAAATCAATAGATTAATATGCTTCTTTAAGATTATCATGATCAACTAATTTTTCCATTGATCCATTTTCTGTCCTTGATTGTGGTCTGACCATGGATACTTGGCTTAGCCCACACCAGCTGAATCAGAAAGGCAGAATATTCCCCAGTCCATCTAGCCTGTATCAATCTCTCTGATTGCTTGCTTTGTACTTGTGGGTTAAGAAAACCGACAGTGGAGGGCAATGGTAGGCTTATAGTACTCCTGAGACTGGTGTAGTAAGATTGCTTTAGCCCAGGCGTTTATGATTAGCTGGACAACACGGGTAAAATACAACAAAAGTAACCTGAAGATTCAATTGTAAATAGCTATGTGTGATCATTAATATAAATAGATAATTCTATCAGAACACTTGCAGTTCTTGTGAGTTAGGTGCGTTTTTTAACTTTTAATACAATAATGTTGATCACGTTCCCCCCTTCCAACTCCTCTCAGTTCCCCCCCACTTCCTACACAGCAAACTTAATGTTCTTCCTCTTTCTCTTTCAACACCCTCCCCTACAAAGACACCCAAAAATCTAAACAATCAAAAAGACAGTAAAAGAAGAAAAAGAAGAAGAAAGAAAAGAAAAGAACAATGCCTACGAAAGTAGTGTGGAGTTTGTTTTGTGTTGGCCAACTATGGGGCCTGCACTGGAGTGCGCTGTTACACCTGGGAACACGCTGCTGAGGGACCGGTCTTCCCTCTACCAGTAGCTTGCAAATAGTTCTGGGTGAGGGTGGGGCATTGTGTCCACTTCCCCCTCTCACTTTTAGGGCTCCATCGGGTCGGGACCTGCTCAGGTTTTGTGTCTATGGGGAAAGTTTTTTTTTTTTTTTGACAGTTTTACTGATATATAAAGTACAACAGTTCAATAAGTCTTATCAAATGCTCATTGC
This sequence comes from Rattus rattus, assembly GCF_011064425.1. Lineage (NCBI taxonomy): Eukaryota > Metazoa > Chordata > Mammalia > Rodentia > Muridae > Rattus > Rattus rattus. Next base: position 157,836,726 of record NC_046156.1, on the reverse strand, counting down.
AATGTAGAACATTTCTGTTTATAGGACTATATTTTAATTATATTTTTAATTACAGATGTGAATTTCTTCAAAGTAAGAAATCCACAGAGGAAATTAACCAGTATATTCAAAGCTACACGGGATTTCTCCATGTAACGGTAATTGACATCAGCCAACTTTTTCAATAGTGTTCTTTACCAAGCAGTATCCGAACTGTCAGGGAGAGGGTTTCTGTTTCGTTTTCTGATGGATTCTGTGCCTTTCTCCCTTTCTCTTCTCATTCTCCGCCTCTTGTCTGCAGAGAGGAAAACAGAAATCCTGCTGCCTTGCTAAGCTGGAGCCGCTTAGACTTGGTTTTCCAGGCTGGCTGTGGGTGGCTTCTGCCTGAGGCCACTCCCTAGCATCCTTCTGCTGCCTCCACGTGGATGACAGACTCAGTCCTCTGTGGTGCCTGGCAGAGGCAGGGCCCTCAGAGCTGCCTCCTGCAGCTGGGTATTTAGACTCAAACCAGCGAGGATCTCCTCCTAGTGGTGGGCAGTGGGAAAATCCACCCAAACTGAGGCCAAGGGAGACTGTACTGGCTGACTGACTCAGACAGAGTCAGAGTCTGGGGCAGTTCTCTGTGTGTGACTGCAGTTCTGTTGTTGAGCTGTCTGGTAAGAGTGGCCCTGAGAAAGTTTCCATTTCACTGATGTTTGGAACTGTGTAAACATTCCCCAAATCAGTAAAAATCAAACCAGAATGAAAACGACTGCTTTGCCCACATTCGGCTGCTCTAATGAAACTTGGCTTCAGTGGGGGGAGTTCTTCACTTGCAGCTCACAGATGGATGAATAATTTATACATTAATCAGTCAGTAACCAAATTTCTTTCCTCAGGGAGAGCATTTTGTGAATTCCTGGGCCAGAAGAGAATTACCTGTGGTATCAGGTAAAAACCTCAGACTCATTCAAAACACTTAGCTTGTTCTCTCTTTCTCTCTGTCTCTGTCTGTCTTCTCTCTCTCTCTCTCTCTCTCTCTCTCTCTCTCTCTCTCTCTCTGCATGCATGCATGCATGTGCCATGTGTATACAGATGCTTTTGGAAGCAAGGCAAGGACATCAGGTATTTTGGAGGTGGAGTATCAGGCATTTGTGAACTGTTTGATGTGGATGCTGGGAACTGAACTCAGGAACTCTGAAAGAGAGAGCATTAGTGCTCTTAACCACTGAGCCATCTCTCCAGCCCTTGTTTAAAACTTATGTTCATAAATGATTTCCCTATTATGGAATGACTTTGGTTTATTTTTGTTCTAACTTTATGAGCATGAGAGATGGTTCAGTGGTTAATGCACCTGCTGCTCTTGCAAAGGACTCAGGTTCAGTTCCCAGCATCCTCTGGCAATTCACAATGCTGCAAGTCCAGTTTTAGAGGATCCAGTGTCTTCCTCTGACCTCTGTGGCCACTGCACACATGTGGTGCAGTCAAACATGTAGACCAAAATAAAGAAAAAATTTAAAGTAAATTAAAAAATATATACACTCAATTATTTACTTATTATTGTCTGTGTATGTCCATGGGTCCCACGTGTGAAGGTGCACAAATCAGAGGACAGCTTCTAGGAGCTTGTTCTCTCCTTTTACCATGATGGCATTAATTAAGATGTTATTAGGTTTAGTGTCAAGCTTCTGTATCATGGAGCCCTTCATTGAAGTGGCTTACTTAGTTTTTAGTGCAGGTAAGCATAACTATGTAGTGTTGCTGCTGCAATGGATGCTCCCCTTAAAACAACTAAACTTTTGGATAAAATGTTTTGGAAGCAGTTTTTAGGGTCTCTCCTATCCCAGGTTGGCCTCAAACTCAAACGAGCCTTGAATTTGTGGCCCTCCTGCTGAGTGCTGAAGTGGAGCTTCTCAGGTGCTGGGGATGGAACCAAGGCGATTAGGAGAGCAAGCTACCCATTGACCTACATCCCCGACCCCCAAAGCATCCTCAAATGGCCTGGTGCACTGTTAAGAAACTGGGGGACGTTCACAACCAAACGAGGTGACAGATCTGAGGATATTACTTGTTTGCTTAGAATAGGCCTGGTCCTCTGGTCCCATCCCAGCACCCATGGAAAACAAAACCTAGTGTTAGGAATTTAGGTCAGTAGAGCAACTACATAGCAAGTAGGACAGGCTCCTAGTTCAGGCTGAGCAGAGTCAGGGACCTGGGGACAAGGGAGAGTGGACAGGAAGAAAGCGATCATATTACAGTAAGTAGTCTGTGGTTGACTGGGTAGGATAGTTCATCCCTGTAAATGCTGCTCTTGGAAGGAGGCACTTATGGCCAGACTGGACTATGATATTGGGTTAGAGGCCAGTATAGGCTGCATGAGGTTAGTGCCAGTTCCAGTGTCCATGCCTGCAATCCCAGCACTAAAGGAGCTGACTTGAAAATATCATAAGTAGAAGGATAGCTTTCTAACCTAGCAAATCATCATGGCCCCCACCCCAATAAACTTGGGGTTGAAGGGACGTCTCAGATGTTAAGAGCATTAGTTGTTCATGCAGAGGACTTAAGTTCCTTTCAACATGTCTACATAGTAGCAGCTTACAATAATCCGCAACTCCATCTCTAGTGGATCTGACCTCCTCTCTGGCCATCTGGGGCCCTGGGCACACATATGGTACACATACATATGTATAGACAAAACACTCACACATATATACATACTTGAGCACATGCATGTGTGTGCATACACACATACATACACTCTTACACACAGATTGCATCCTTCTGGCTGGGACCACCATTTTCCAGTACCTTGCTAAAATAAGAAACACAAAGGGAAAAAGGAGAAGCATCTAGTGCTCGTTCTCCAGGTCTGTGGAAGGCAGAGCTGTTTCTTTGGCCACAGATGTAAGTGTCTATAAGAAGAGTGATATTGTAGACATAGGATTGTTTATTCAGGACACCCATGAATGTTATCATAGCAATACTGGCAGATTCTACAGTGTTACCCAGCATGTGCTTGTCATTATTAAAGAATCAAGTCAAGGCAGGAATCCTGGGCAGAGACTGACTGAGTGCGTTGAGCATATTAGGAACTCTAAGGGTCAGGAATGGGGCAATGAGTGCAGAGTGCTTTCCTTGCAAACACAATGCTTTGTATCGTGTCTCCAGAATCCACGTGACAAAAGCTGGGTGTCATTGTTGTATATTTGTGATCCCAGGCTGTGGAGGCAGAGACATGGATCCTGGGGTTTGACAAGCTAGCCTGGGAAGTGAGACACCCTCCCTACCAAAAAGGGAAAAGAGCGAAGCGTGTCCACTGACTTCCACAGGCACATGTACATGCACATATGCCTTCATACACATGAACACACAGAACTGTAAGTCCTAAGACAGATTTCTGAGATAGGTGAAGAGATCAGGTAAAGAAGGAAGCCAAAGAAAGTCTGAAGTGCCAGCCTGCTCCAAACAGAGAACACCCTGTGAGCACTAAGGAAAACTGTAGAACCTATTCCCTGTGGCCTCTTGGCTTAATAGAGGTCAAACCTCAAAGAAAACATAGGTTTCTAGACTGTGAAAAAATGTTTTTGTTGTAAATAAATTAAAGTGTAGTTTTTTCTGTGTGAAAAAATACTTATGCGCATGCGTGTACACACACACACACACACACACACACACACACACACACACACAACTAACTTAAACTTTAAGCTCACCTGCATCCTTTTTCCCAAGCTTACAGCAATGACAGTGTCTTTGCTAATGAAGGACTAAGAATGGACACGTTTAAGGACTGGCCCCGTGAATCACCTATGGCTGTTGAAGCTCTGGTCAAAGCAGGTCTTTTCTACACAGGTGAGTCAGGTTTCCTTCTTGTGTGTGTGTGTGTGTCTGTGTGTGTGTGTGTGTGTGTGTGTTTGCCTGCATGTAAGTACACATGCCTCATGCCTGCATGATGTCCTCAGAGTTCAGACAGGGTGCTGGATCCTGGGACTGGGGTTGCAATTGTCTGTGAGCCATCATGGGGGTGCTGGGACCAAACTTGACTCCTTTGCAAGAGCAGCCACTGCTCTCATGCTGAGCATCTCTTTAGTGTCAGTATTTAGTGTGGACCAAACATTCAAATCCTGGTACATATTTCTGTTTTCTTCACCATTTGACATAGATCTCTTTGGGGCCCATAAGACCTTCAGTTTCCCAAAGCTCCCTAGTGTTCAGCCTCTGAACCTGGGGATTCTGCATCCACTTCATCCAACAGGCATATTCCACTGGCACTGATGATCTTTTTACCACATGGTCTTAGCGAATGACTCCTCTTGCCAGTCTTCCTCAAGTCTGTCTCATAGACGATGTGTTCTTTTTTTTTTTTTTCTTTTTTTTTTTTTTTTTTCGGAGTTGGGGACCAAACCCAGGGCCTTGCGTTTGCTAGGCAAGCGCTCTACCACTGAGCTAAATCCCCAACCCTGATGATGTGTTCTTATTTCAAGTTAAATATACCTGACAATAATGTGAGGAGAGGTGATTCTTTACAATCCATCTTGCAGAGCGTCTCCTAAATTTGTTCATTTATTCCATCCCTGGCAATGAGTACATTCTTTCTAGTTTATTCATTAAGCAATTGCCTGTTGGTTGCCTGTGACTGTAAATGCCCAGTAAATCTGAACATCTGGAGTTGTCTTCTTGTGATATGGTGGCTGTATGTGCTGTAGAACTGACCCCATTCCTTTTCTAGGCAAAAAGGACATCGTCCGGTGTTTCTCCTGTGGAGGATGCATGGAGAATTGGAAGGAAGGTGATGACCCAATAGAAGATCACACCAAGTTTTTTCCCAAGTGAGCAAAATGACTTCTCCTGACTATGAAGTGCTTCCACTGTTATTTCCTCACTGTCCATGTCTTACCTGTGTGTGGTTTCTGCCCACTCTTCTGCTTCTGCGGTGAAGGATACATTCTTTTAAATTTAATTTTCTTGAATATTTTATGTATTTACATTTCAAATATTATTCACTTTCCCCCTCTCCCATACCCCCTCCCGCTGCTTCTATGAGGATGCTCCCACTTCCACCCACCCACTCCCACCTTAACACCCTGGCATCACCCTACATTGGGAAAACAAGTCTTCACGGGACCAAGGGCTTTTTCTCCTATTGATGCTGGACAATGCCATCCTCTGTGGCTGGAGTCATGGGTCCCTCCATGTGTACTCATTGGTTGATGGTTTAGTCCCTGGGAGCTCTGGTAGGGTCTTGTTGGTGGATATTGTTGTTCTTCCTATGAGGATGCAGACCCCTCAGCTCCTTCAGTCTTTTCTCTAACTCCTCCATTGGGGTCTTCTTGTGCAGTCCAATGGTTAGCTGCAAGTATCCTTATCTGTATGAGTAGGGCTCTGGCAGAGCCTCTCAGGAAACACCCATATCTGGCTCCTGTCAGAAAGCACTTCTTAGCATCAAAATAGTGACTGGGTTTGATGGCTGCATATGGGATGGATCCCCAGGTGGGTTAGTCTCTGGATGACCTTTTCTTTAGGAAGGACACATCATTATGTCTTCATCCCTTGTCTCCTATGACACCTTCCCTGTCCAGCTTTTTTCTCTTCATAGTTACATCTTAGTTTGGGTTGGGTCAATATACAGTCTTTTAAAGACAGGGTCTCTCTATGTCCCAGACTATCACAGAAATGCTATCCTGCCTAGGTAGGACTTGAACCCATGACCATCCTGCCTCAGCCACCCAAGTGCTGGCATTGCAGAGAGCTGTTACCATATCTGGAAATTCCATGCCTTTCTGATTGTGTTTTATTACAAACTAGTCTTCCTCTTCTCCTCCTTCTGGAATCCTTTAGTGTTTTCTATTTCTGCTGTCTGAGACATCCCAAGTGATTTTCCTTTTCCAGTGCTGGGAACAGAAGCATTGATTTGGGCACTCTAGGCAATCCCTTACAATTGAGTTACTCTCTCCCCCTTTTCTGCCCATCTTCAAGGTTATTTTCATTTCTCTTCCACACACAAGTGTTCAGCTGCAGAATGAAATTTGTTGTTTTTACTTAGTAATTAGAATCTTCAAAGATAATATCACTGCATGTGGTTTGAAAAGTGGGTATTTCTGGGCTCAGCAGTCTACACATGGAATCCTAGCCTTCTGAAACATGAAGGAAGAAATCCAGTTTTCTTTTATATTAAATGCTTTAATATGAATCATCCCCAAATCAATGTATTTTAAAGCCCAGCACTTGTAATTGACGAACAAGAGTCTTTTGCCCTGGTTTCCCTTAGAAGGCATGAAAGTCTGCAACTTGGTGTTTACAGTCTCTGTTGAGCTCTACAGTTGTGTTCTGTGTGCGTCCAACGCTTACCTAAAATGATGCTTTGCTGGGCACACCGGTGAAAGGCTGCCTTGCTAAAGCCAACATGTGAAAGAATGTTTACCTGGAGCAGGCAGAGGTGAAGGGATGTTTGGATATTGCAAACATGCGAAATAACGTGTGATGAAGGAGTATAAATATGGCCCCACAGACGGGGTGAGGGACATTGAGCTTTGGTTTGGTTTGCTCTGTCTCTCAATCCTTTGCTAGCCATAGGCATGTATTGGTTCACCTTATGTAGCATTGTTGAATTCCACTAGTGGTGATGTCAGAGAGAAACTTGCTGGAAGTGGATGAAGTCCAATTACTGAAACTTAAAATTAAAGTTTTAAATAATTATCTGGTCTTGAGGTAGAATAGTAATAATATTCCAAATGATGAAAACTATTCTTTTAAAAATGTCTGATTAATGTATATTTATTTCATACAGTAATGACATTTTCATATATGTACATGACTTTTATATATGTGTGTGTGTGTGTGTGTGTGTGTGTGTGTGTGTGTGTGTGTGTGTGTGTTAGGGTTTTACTGCTGTGAACAGACACCATGACCAAGACAACTATTATAAAGGCCATTTAGGACTGGCTTCTAGGTTCAGAAGTTCAGTCCGTTAACATCAAGGTGGGAACATGGCAGTGTTCAGGCAGGCATGGTGCAGGAGGAGCTGAGAGTTTTACCTCTTGTTCTGAAGGCAGCTAGGAGAAGACTGGATTCCAGGCAGCTGGGACAGGGATCTTAAAGCCTTTTCCAACAAGGCACACTCCTAATAGTGTCAGTCTCTGAGCCAAGCATATACAAACCATCACAATGTATGTATATAATATGACATGTGCATACATCACAACCTATTATAATCATGTTCACCACCATCCTCCCATTCCCTCTCTCATCTGCCTCTAGATTCCCTTGGTTCCTTTTCTTCTACATCACATGTTTCAGACTAGCCCAGGGCCACATAGCACATACATATACAACTAAATAAATGGAATATTTCCTTCTAACCTTGAAGGTAGAAAATGATTGACAACCATGGTCACTTTGTTTATTTCCTTTTACTTACTTTTTCAAGTATTTGATTTTATGTGCATGAGTGTTTGTTCTGCATGTAAATGTGTGCATTATTTGCATGCCTTGTGTCCACAGAGGTCAGAAGGAGGGCATTAGATCCCCTAGAACTGGAGTTGCAGGAGGTTGTGAGCTGTCTGATAAGGATGTTGAGAACCAAGCCTCATTCCTCTTCAGGAGCAAGTGTTCTCTGCTGAGCCATTTTTCCATGTCCTCCCCCACCCCCCGCCTTTTTCTCTTTATTTGGAAGTAGTATGTAGGAAAGTGTTGATAATGCAGAGGCCTTCTTCTTAATCCCTGGGATTATAAATTGGGAGGCAATCTAGTTGTATTTAAAACTTGGTCTACAATCTATTAATGGAGTTTTGTTTTAATTTCAAACCAGCATGTTGTTGTGAGTCACTAATGTCTTTTGCACATCTGGTCTAAAAGACAATAACAATAAAGGGCCTATGAGGCGAGGCTATGGAAGTGACAAGTTGCTGCAGGAGCAGTTCTTTGGCAAGTTTCTCTCTGACATCACCACTAGTGGAATTCAACAATGCTACATAAGGTGAACCAATACATGCCTATGGCTAGCAAAGGATTGAGAGACAGAGCAAACCAAACCAAAGCTCAATGTCCCTCACCCCGTCTGTGGGGCCATATTTATACTCCTTCATCACACGTTATTTCGCATGTTTGCAATATCCAAACATCCCTTCACCTCTGCCTGCTCCAGGTAAACATTCTTTCACATGTTGGCTTTAGCAAGGCAGCCTTTCACCGGTGTGCCCAGCAAAGCATCATTTGACATTAACTGACTTTCCGAACAAACCAGAAGTTTCCACTTCACCCTAGTGATCTCCTTGTCTCTGCTCCCAAGTGTTGGTTGCTATTTTTAGTCTTTCAGCTCATCTTAGCTGGATCATGGACAGACAGTAACTCTGTTCTCACCCCAACACATTCCCCAAATATCCTTACCAATAGTTTACAAACCACATTGGTTACGTGATTGAAAGCCACAGACTGAATGTTCACACAGTGCAACACTGACAGAATCACTGCAAATGTCAGCTTTCTACTTCATTCTTGGCCCTGAACCTTCATGTTGTCTAAAGAGCTAATGAAAACACATAACTGCACAGAACCATTTTATGACTTTTCTCTCCTCTGCATAGCTGTGTGTTTCTTCAAACCCTGACGGCCTCTGCAGAAGCGATTCCAGCCCTTCAGAGCCACTGCGCACGTCCAGAAGCCATGGTAATGACCTCTGCCCTCTTGTGACTCAGCAGCACGCAACCGTGTGGTCAGACACCGTTGTGAACAGCACTCGCCATCTGTGCATGTATGGTGCTTAAGGAAACTCTACAAGTATCTAAGAAGCACTCTAGAGTGACGTGTGCAGACAGGGGCTTCACAGTGAATGAGAGCTCCATGAAACATACACCCCACCCCTTCTCCTGTACGAATTCTGTTGGTGAATTCCTTCAGCCTCAGTCCTGATCAAGATCCAGGCTACCTGGACCCCATCTGCAATCTCTGGAGGGCAGTGGGCTTGACTTCTCACTTCTTTTGAGATGGGCAAGGCAAGCTTCATTTTGTTTAGGACAGGTTCTCCCTGTGTAGCTCAGGCTGACTTTGAACTTGCTACGCTCAAATTCCAGACTCTGGGAATTTGTTATCCTCCTGCTTCAACCTTCCAATTGCTGGGATTATGAGGGTGTGCCGCCATTCCTATTTGTTTCTGTTCTTTACTGCAGTCGAGGAGCTCAAACCCAAGGTCTTGTGCATGCTAGGAAAGGGCTCTATGACTGAGCCACATCCCTGGTCTGCACGTGTACATCTTTAAGGAAAGCAACCGGGAAGCAAAGTCAGGAACTCGGATGACATTCTAAGCACTGCAGGTTTCTCGTAATACAATCTACCAATTCACTGGTGACACAGTCACTTCATATTGTCATAAGGATAGGTGTGCTGGATCTCATTCCAGAGAACAGGGGAAAATATGGGCATGGCTCTCAAGTTGGACCAGTTATTGTTTAGCCACTCCCTCAATTTCTGCTTCATCTTTACCCTTGCACATCGTGTAGGCAGTGCAAATTTTAGGTCAGATGTTTTGTGGATGGTTATGTGTCCCATCTCTCCATTGGAAATCTTGCCTGGTTCCCAGAGAAGAACAGTTCAGGATCCATATCTCCTACTACTAGGAGTCTTAGCTAGGTCATTCTCATAGAGTCTTGGGAGTTTCTGTTTCCCTAGGTTTCTATCTTGTCCCAGAGATGCCCCCCTCTTTAATTCCATTGTCTCTAGAGTGCTGTCTTCCTCAGTCTTTCCCCGACCTGATCCTTCCCCATCCCCATTGGCCTACAGTGTTCATTCTGTTTTCCCTCCTCGGTGTTATTCACATGACCCCACTTGAGTCCTCCTTGATATTTAGCTTCTGTGGATCTGTGGACTGTAGAATAGCTACCCTTTTCTTTATGGGTAATATCCGCTTATAACAGTACATAGCACGGTTGTCCATCTGGGTCTAGGCTACTTCACTCAGGATGGTTTCTTTCTAGTTCCACCCATTTGCCTGCAAGTTTCTTCACATCTTTGTTTTTTTTTTTTTTTTTTTTTTTTTTGTTCTTTTTTTTTTTTTTTTTTTTCGGAGCTGGGGACCGAACCCAGGGCCTTAAACTCCTAGGTAAAAAGCGCTCTAGCTGAGCAAATTCCCCAGCCCCATCTTTGTTTTTAAACATATTCCATTGTGTAAACATACCGCATTTTCTTTATCTATTCTTTCATTGGGGACATCTAGGTTATTTGCAGTTTCTGGTTATTATGAATAAAGCTGCTTTGAACATGATTGATCAACTGTTCTTATGATAGGGTGGGGAATCCTTTGGGTATATGCCTGGGAGTGGATAGCTGTGTCTTGAGGTAGATCTATTTCTAATTTTCTGAGAAACTGCCAAATGGATTTTGCAGGTGACTGTACAAGTTTACATTTATCCCAGTGAGGAGAAGTGTTCCCTCTTTTCCATATCCTCACCAGCATGAGCTCTTGTTTGATTTCAGGAGGTGGAATCTCCGAGTTGTTTTGATTTGCATTTCCCTGATAGTTAAGGATGTTGAACGTTTTCTTAAGTGCTTCTAGGCCTTTAGAGATTTCTCTGTACTCCCTTTTTAAATTGATTGATGTGGTTTGTTGACGTTTAGTTTCCAGAGTTGTTTATAGATTTTAGATACCAGCTTTCTTTCAAATGTGGATTTGACATTGTAAGTGCACGGGATGATGCTCCACCACTGGACATCCCCCGAATAGACACAAGACCTTCAGTGCTGAATAAAACTATGTATGCTTAGATGTCTGGAGTCCCATAAAAGAAAAAGAGAAGATACTGAAGCCAGGCACATGTGGTGGTTCATTCCAGTCGGGAAATGGAGAAAGGAGGATGAGGTGTTATCCTTGGCTACATAAGGAATTCCAGGCCAGCCTACACTACGTGCTACTTTCTTACAAAAAGTTTGTGTAATAATGCTTCTGCATCCAATTGCATGTCTGACCTAAACATGTGAGGAGATTTAACTAATGTCTAAGGGTGGAGACAGTGCTTAATGGTCCTTTAGGATGATTCCTGTTCTATACCCACATAGTGCTTCCTATAGAGAGGATACAGACACCATGCATGTACCGTCTAGGAATACACTCTTGCAGATGTATGAGATTTACTCTTTAATGTGTGAAGCACTCTCCCTTCAATCGGCATTGAGTGCAGGCTGTTTTTAGGAGATGTTGATTCTCAGAGATAACATAATACCCAGTCTTGATTTAAAACCAAGTTTTGATGTACAAAAGGGTTTATCTTTCAAAGGAAACCACAAGTGAAAGCAACCATGAGGATGGAGTAGCAGTTCATTCTTCTGTGGCAGGTAAGAACTGGAAAGCAGCATGGGATTATGGGTATTTGTACACAGGATTTGAAAGGAAAGTGTATTTGTGGTTGTCCAGGGAACCTCTAGAGAGGAGAGAGCTCTGACGAAGGGAACTGTGGATAGGGAGTGATCATTCCTGGGACTTCCTGAGAGTGAATGCAGGATGAATAACAGAGTCCCTGTGTCAGACCCAGACCAGCCAGCATTAAAGGCACCGCACAGCAAGCAGGCCTCCTGAGAGCTTAGAAGTGAAACTAGGGTGACAGAGTGTTCTTAAGAATACTGCCCACTTCCCCAGGTCAAGGAGGAGGCTTGAACATCATCTGATACTGTGAAAAGGTCTGGGAGGTGTCATGTGAAGTAGAGGAGGGTCCCCTTAGCTGACAAGCAAAGCCATAAGAGAGATTTGAAGTATACCTACCTGTACCTCTCTTCCCTCCGCAGACTTGGGTCAGAGTGAAGCCCAGTGGTTTCAAGAGGCCAGGAGTCTGAGTGAGCAGCTGAGAGGCACCTACACCAAAGCCAGTTTCCGCCACATGAACCTGCCCGAGGCGTATTCCAGCCTCGGCACTGACCACTTGCTCGGCTGCGAAGTGTCCCTCATTTCAAAGCACGTCAGCCGGCCAGTGCAAGTGGCCCTGACGATCCCTGAGGTCTTCGCCAATCTTAGCTCTGTCATGTGTGTGGAGGGGAAGCTGGCAGTGGAAAGACAACCTTCCTGAAGAGGATAGCTTTCCTCTGGGCATCAGGATGCTGTCCCCTGTTGAACAGGTTCCAGCTGGTCTTCTACCTCTCCCTTCGTTCCATCAGAGCAGACCAGGGACTGGCCGACATCATCTGTGCCCAGCTCCTAGAGGCAGGAGGATGCATCAGTGAAGTGAGCCTGAGCAGCGGCATCCAGCACTTACAACACCAGGTCCTGTTCCTGTTGGATGACTACAGTGGGATGGACTCCCTCCCCCAAGCCCTAGACACACTGATTACCAAAAACTACTTGTCACGGACCTGCTTACTGATGGCCGTCCATACCAACAGGGTCAGGGACATCCGCCCATACCTAGATACAGTTCTACAGATCAAAGAGTTTCCCTTCTATAATACTGTCTCTGTATTACGCAAGTTTTTCTCCCATAATACAACACGTCTGTTAGAGTTTATGGTTTATTTTGGAAGGAATGAGGATTTACAGGGAATTCACAAAACCCCCCTCTTTGTGGCAGCAGTATGCATTGACTGGTTTCAAAATCCATCTGACCAGCCCTTTCAGGATGTGACCATTTTCAAGTCCTATATGCAATACCTGTTCTTAAAGCACAAAGCTACAGCTGGGCCTCTCCAGGCCACCGTGTCCTCCTGTGGGCATCTGGCCTTGACAGGGCTTTTCTCATCGAGCTTTGAGTTCAGTAGTGATGACCTCGCAGAGGCAGGAGTTGATGAAGATGAAGAGCTCACCACCTGCTTGATGAGCAAATTCACCGCCCAGAGGCTGAGACCAGTCTACCGGTTTTTAAGTCCTCTGTTCCAAGAGTTTCTTGCTGCCATGAGGCTCTCAGAACTCCTGGGTTCAGATAGGCAGGGAGACCAAGATGTGGGATTTCATTATTTGAGACAAATTAACTCACCTCTGAAGGCTATGACCACCTACAAGAATTTTTTGAAGTATTTCTCCAGCCATCCTTCATCCAAGGCAGCGCCAAAAGTTGTATCTCATTTGCTTCAGTTGGTGGATGAGAAAGAGTCCCTGGAGAACACGTCTGAAAATGAGGATTCTGTAAATCACCCTCCAGAAACCTCCCGGATAATGCAGGAAATTAAGAAAATGTGGCAGTTGTTTCCTGAATCTTTCTCTTCATTCTTTCCAGAACGTTTACTGAACATTGCCCTAAACTTTGCTTATCAAAGTAACACAGTTGCTGCATGCTCTCCAGTTATTTTGCAGTTCCTTCGAGGGAGGACACTGGCTTTGGAAGTCCTGAATTCACAGTACTTTTGGGACCACCCAGAAAGCCTGTTACTGTTGGGGAGTTTAAGGGTCATCATACATGGAAGTAAAATGCCAACAGTTGTAGATTACTCAGTCATGGAAAAATGTTATGAAACATTACAGCCACCAACTATAGATCAGGAGTATGCACCTGCCTTCCTACAAATGAAGGAATGGAGGAAAAACTTATCTGAAAATGAAGAGAACATAAAGAGTTTTATGAATAATTACCCCTTGCATCCGCCCAAAATAAACTCTGGCTATTGGAAACTGTCCCCCAAGCCTTACAAGATCCCTAGGCTGGAAGTTGGAGTGAACAACATGGGTCCGGCAGACCAGGCACTGCTCCAGGTCCTAATGGAAGTCTTCTCAGCCTCACAGAGCATTGAGTTCCATTTATTCAACAGCAGTGGCTTTCTTGAAAGCATCTGCCCAGCTCTGGAGCTGAATAAGACCTCTGTCACCAAGTGTTCCATGTGCAGGCTGGAGCTCAGCAGAGCAGAACAGGAGCTGCTTCTCACCCTGTCAGCCCTGCAGTCTCTTGAGGTCTCAGGAACAAGCCAGATTCCAGGTATCCCTGAGTGTACTCCCATGACCATTCTGCTTGACACTGTTTTCTCATTCTCAGCTTAGATGAAGGAAACCTCGAGATGGGAGAGATCGAAACACTTTCACTGTTTAGGGCAGTGGAAGGCCCTGGGTCATAGAATGAATTTCTATCGACTCATATAACACTCGGAAATCATTACCACCAGTAGTTCATCTTTCAAGTTCCTTACAAGGGCGTTTGATTGCTTGTTACTGGTAAATGGTAGACTCTGCAGAAGGTTATTCGGGAGAATCATGTACATAGCTTCTCTATACAAGATATTTAATATGGGCAAATAATATTATGTCTTCTTCTGAGCAATCTTTGTCAGTTTACAGGATAGACTTCATCTTTATAATGATTTCTTTTAAAAAGTATTGATTTCACTCTCTCTCTCTCTCTCTCTCTGTGTGTGTGTGTGTGTGTGTGTGTGTGTGTGTGTGTGTGTGTGTGTGTGTGTGTGTGTTTCCCTCAGACCTGTGAAAACAGTGTCAGAGTTTTTGGACCTGTGGCTATTGTTGTGAGGTACCTCGTGTGGGTGCTGGGAACCTTATTGGTTCCTCTGACAAGCAAAAGGAGCCCTTACTTGTGGAACTGTCTCTTTGGCTCCCAGAGTTTACTATCCTTCATTCGGTTTATTTCTAAATTCTTGTGTCATTGCAAATATTTGATTTTTAAAATATTGTAGTTGTTATTAGCAGAGCTTTGACTTCTCAACCTGCTATATGCCCAATCATTGTTCATTTTGTCTATCATCCTTTTTCTTTTAAAAATAATTTGTGTTGAGATATAATTATATTATTTCCTCCTGTCCTTTCTTCCCTCCAAGCCTTTCCACATACCCCACCCTGCTCTCTTTCAAACTTATGGCATCTTTAAAAATTAATTATTGATATATATTCCTAATATTCATACAGATACATACAAACATACATATACATGCATGTATATACATGCTAAATATGTGTATATATTCCTAAGTGCTTAAGTGCTCGCTCAGTCTGCGTATTGCTACTTGTATGTGTGCAATTAGATAACCAATCGGTGTGCTCTTCCCTGGGGAGGGATGTTACTCTGTTTATTAGCATCTCCTAGTTTCCCGTAGTTCCTTGTGTAGGATTGAGGCCCCATGAGCTTTCAATCTTTCCATTTCTTTCTTTCCTTCCTTCCTACCTTGTTTGTTTGCTTGGCTTCTGCTTTTCGGTTACATTATTTTATTCTAGTTCTTGAAAACGTCACATATGAGTATTTTGCTTAGAAAATTTCTACCTCATGCTCTCTTCCTTCAACTCTTCCCATTGTCCCCAACTCCCTGTCAACTGTGTCCATACATAGGTATTACAGTTGATCTTAGCCAAAAGCCTGAGAAGTGATACACACCATGTATTTATAAACAGATATACAAATACATATATAAATGCTTATCTACATACACACTGCCGAGTCTCATCGAGTGTTGTCCATATGTGTGTGTTTAGGCTGACCACTTGGGGGTTAGATAACCTATTGGGGGTACTGTCCCCAGAGAAGACTGAGTCTTCCTCTCTCAGCAGACATTACTGACATGATTTCATCTAGGAGTGGAATCTTGGGAGGTTTTCCCTATCCATGTTGTTTGTTAACTGCTGTTGTCACTGTATGGGCCTTAGTTAGGCAGCCATATTGTTGAGTTTATGGGTGCAGCTTTCTGGTTATATGTATGGAAGCCGCTATCTCATGGCAGACATTATGATCCTCTGATTCCTACCATCTTCCTGTCCCCAATTCTGCCTTGTTCCCTGAGGTTTAGGTGTAAAAGTAGTCATATATATATATATATATATATATATATATATATATCAATTGCAGATGGGCATCACATGAGTATCTTGTTCTTTTTATGTTGTCTAGTTGTGGATTTCTGTGATGGTCTTTGTCTTTTCCAAAAAAGGAACTTCTTTGACAGGCATTGGTGGCACACACCTTTAATCCCAATACTCAGGAGGAAGAGACAGGCAGAACCCAGGGGGTTTGAGGCCCCATGGTCTGCAGAGTGAGTTCCAAGACAGCCAGGGTTACACATTGAAACCCTGTCTCAAAAAAATCAGAGAGAGAGAGAGAGAGAGAGAGAGAGAGAGAGAGAGAGAGAGAGAGAGAGAGAGGAGAGACACAGACACACACAGAGAGAGAGAGAGAGAGAGAGAGAGAGAGAGAGAGACAGAGAGAGGAGAGAGACACAGACACACACACACATACACACACGCAGAGAGAGAGAGAGAGAGAGAGAGAGAGAGAGAGAGAATCCTTTGATGAAGATTGACGGCTACACTACTTATCTGTGGATATAAGGATAAGTATTTAGAGTGTTGGTAGAAATTATACTTGTTTAGCAAAACAGTGTCTCCCACTGTCCATGACTCCACCAGCCACATGAAGTGCATTAGCTTTATGGTAGCAGGCATGAATTCCCTTCTACTGAGCAACTCTTAAGTTGCATTGGGTGGCTGTTGGGTCCCTCCAAGACATAAGTGCCATTATTATAGCATAGTGTCTATCACGCCATGCTGGCGGTCACGGTGGGCCAAAGGCTTCCTAGCCAGCAGGACTGGAAATCGCTTGTCTCCTTCCAGCTTGCGTGGCACCTTTGCGTACTCTGAGAGTTAATCCCTAGGCAAGAGTCTTCCAAGCTCGGTTCCAGCTTGACTCTTCCCATTTCTGAGTTTGAAGTACATGGTGTCTTCAGCAATAGGGTCTTGCCCTCAAGGTGTGTGAGGCAATCAAGGGAAACAGTAGTAGCCTATTGTGTTGAGGGTCTCTTGAACTTCCCTGAGTACAATGTGAAGTTTTTACACCTGACACTTGGATTTTTTAAAAATATTTTTTCATTGCATTTTCACCTCAAGTGACATAACTTCATAAATTATTTTTATATGTGCACTTATACTTACATATATTTTGCATATTTTCTGGTAAACATGAAATAAAACTTTCCCTGTTTTTTTTTTTTTTTTTTTTTTGGTTCTTTTTTTTTTTTCGAGCTGGGGACCGAACCCAGGGCCTTGCGCTTCCTAGGCAAGCGCTCTACCACTGAGCTAAATCCCCAACTCCCCCTGTTTTTAAAAAAATGTGCTTCCTGGTTTTGTTTTTTTGATAGTATGTTCTTTTGCCTATGTTGGGTTAAACTCTACAGGAAGGACTACGGGAAACTAGTCCTATAGGATGCTGTTAAAGGGGGAACTAGCCTTCCCCAGGGAAGAGCACACCAACTGGTTATTGGATCTTTCTGCCTCTACATGCCCAGTGCTGTAGTACAGGCATACACCAACATATCTCATTCTCAGGGGGTGAGGGAAAGTAAAAATGTCAGGATAAATATCCACACAGAATCCAGAAGACTCGATTGGCTTTCCTGAAAGTTATAGACAAGCAGGATTTAGGATGTAACTTATTTGGCAGAATATAACATCCATCAAATCTTGGGCTGGATTTCCAGGACTACACAACCTGAGAAGGGCTGTTCATGCTCATAATCTCAACACACAGTAGGTGGTGGCAGGAGAAATTCAGGGGCAGCCTGGGCTACATACTAAATATAAAGGCAGACTGGGATACAGGAGATCCTGTCTCAAAGTAAGAGAAATGAGAGCAAGGTAGAGGGGGAGTAGGTGGACAGGAGTGGAAGGAAGAAATAGAGTATGGGAAATGATGTGATTTTATTATGATCTCAGAAACTAAAAAATATTTTTTTTAAAAGAGGTTAAGAGTCAGGTACAAACAAAGAAAGATACCTTAAAGTGTAATCAGTGACATCTACAAAAGTAAAACCTTAAGAACTCTTAGAGGAAAACAGGTAATCTTCATGACCCTATTTGAGTTGACAGTGGCTTCTTAAATATGACATAAAGCACAATACAAAGAATGACAACCAGCATGGCATAGTACTCTAGGGGGCGAAGGGGTAGCTTATATAACTTGGCAATAGCTAGCAGCTCTCTTATTCAACTTAAACTGAAAACACGCACACACACACTCACACACTCACACACACATGACATGCACACACACACAGACACACACACACACTCACACACACATGACATGCACACACACAGACACACACACACACACACACACACACACACACACACACACACACACACACACACACACACACACACACACACACACACACACGACATCATAGACACACACAAACATAAAGACCTTTCACATTTTAGACACACACACACACACACACACACACACACACACACGGACACACACACGTTGCACACACACACAGACACACACATGCACACACACACATGCTCACTGTGCTCCTCTCTGGACAATACTACTTCTCCCACTCTCTGCAGTCCTTCCTTAGTTGTCTGTATTTTGTGTCAGGGTGAGGCTTCCTGTACTTTCACCTGTCCACATCAGCATGTCTATTGGTGTCAATCTTGTTCAGGTTGTGTTCAGGCAGCCACCTTACTGAGCCACCTTGGTGTGGCTTCTCCTACATTTCTGGAAGACACCGTCTCATGGAAAGCTTCCTATCTCTCTGGCTCTCAGCATCTTTCCTCCGCCTTCCCCGCAATGATCCCTGAGCTTCAGGTTGTGTTGTAGATGTAGCAGTTACGGCTGGGCTTAATGATCCTTAATCTCGATCAGTTTTGGTCTCTGTGATGGTCTTCCTCTGTTGCAAGGAGCAGTTTCTTTGACAAGTGTGAGGAACTCTACTTGTGTAAACTATAATTAGGGATTATGCTGGCTGAGTAAAGCGGTGGTTGTAGGTTATTTTCCTCCAACATCCACAACTTTACCAGCCTTGAGTGGTTAAGCTAGGTTAGCTTTGATCTCCCTCCTGCTGGGTGGCTGTTATGGTCAACTTTAGAGTGTTGGTTACCATTAAGGCATACATGCTGCTGTTATACCTTTAGGCTTATGTTGCCACGCTGGTCATTGTTGTGATTCATAGCTATCATAGCTGGGTAGGATTATTGGTTGCTTCCTTCCCGTGGAAGCTTCATGGTGCTTTCTAGTACAATAAAAGGTAGTCCTCAGGGAGGAGGCTCTCGGGTCAGTTCCAGCTCAGATCTTAAGGTCCTGGGTCTGAAGTGCCTGGTATCTTTCACCTCTGGAGGGCAAACAAGGGTAGCAGTAGCTGTCTATAATGTTCTGAGAGCTTCTTAGACAACCCTGGCTGACAACACAAAGCAGGGTTTCTTATACCTAGAGTTGGGTTTTTTGGCTAGATAACCTATCGCTCTTGGAAGGAGCATTGTCAATGTAGATGGGAAAATCTCATGTAAACTCTGTGTTTATGTAGGTGTGTGTATGTATGTATCATGTATACACAGATTTATATATTACTTAAATGTATTATAGACATTTTTAAGTAGGTAGTTAATAGTCCCTCTATTCTACTTCTCTATTTGTCTCCTTCCTCTCCTCCATATCTACGGTTCCCGGTTTTTTCCCATTCACCTTTTCACATCATTTGTACCCTGCTATTCTGCTTCTATTGCTATTCTTCTCTCTCCTGCTCTCCTCACAGTGGTCTTATTTTCCTGCTGTTAATGTAGTGTGTAATTTTAAAAACATGCTTGCTGTTTCTTGAGAGCTCTGCCGGAGATCCCAACTAAGCTCCGAGATCAGCCGCAGCCAGTCTCACCCAGCTCTTCCAATTGCCAGTTGCGCTCGTTCCTTCAATCTCTCTGGGCTAGCTCTTCCAAGCCTCCAATGACTGCCCTGGCTACCCCCTTTTCCTCCTGCCCAGCTTAACGCTCTGAATGGAAAACACTAGACAGTTTAATATTTTAAAACTAGCCAGATAACTGAAGGGCTGGGTGCAGAATTTCCTGTCCTTATTTTATAACTAACCCCTTCCATTCTTCTTGGCCTCTGCCTGCATTGGAGGCTACAAACTGTAGGTGACCCAAGACCGACCTGGTGGTTGTGCCCTCCCGCTCCAAAGCTGCTCCGATTCCCACTCTCCAGTCCAGTTCTCTTGCTCCTGGGACCCAGAAGTCCCACCTTTCCCCCTGCTCCCAGCAAGTGGCTTCCGCCTCCTTTATTGATACACTCAAGAACCAATTAGGGAATGAATACCTTCCCGTACATGTTAGTCCAGATTAGATACGGATATCTGAGGTTTTGAGCTAAGAACCTCAGGTAAGAGAGAGCATGAACATTGGTCTTTCTGAGTTTGGGTTACCTCACTGGGTAACCCAAAGAACCAGTTCCTATTCGTTGGTTCTTGGTGTTGATTTGTTTCTATTTTATTAATTTCTGCTTAGAGTTTATTATTTCTTGCCATTGACTGGTTCTGGGTCTGATTTATTCTTGTTTTTCCAAATGTTTGAGTTGCGTCATTAAGCTATTCATTTTACATTTTCTGGTTTTTTAATGTAAGCACTTAGAGCTATAGATTTTCCTCGTAGGACTGTTTGCAATGTGCCCACGGGCTTTTTTGTGTTGTAGTGTGTTTTTGGTTATAGGAAATCTTTTTAATTTCCATCTTAATTTGTTCCTTCATCAATTCATCATTCAGTAATGTATTTAATGTTCATGAACTTTTCCTAGACATTTGTTTGGTGCTGCTTTTAAGTTTTGTTGCATTATGATCACACAAGGTACACTGAGTTATTTAAATCTTTCTGAATTCACCCCTCTGTGTGTGTGTGTGTGTGTGTGTGTGTGTGTGTGTGTCTTGTCTGTCTGTCTGTCTGTCTGTCTGTCTCTCCTAGGATATGGTTTGTTTCAGAGACTTTTTGTGGGTTGCTTAGCAGAATGTACATTCTTCGGTGTTTGTGTGGAATACTCTGTAGGCATCTGTTAAGTTCATTTGATGTATGATGTCATTTAATTATGCTATTTCTCTCTTTACTTTTTTGTTCGGATGACCTATGTTTTGGAGAAACTGGGATATTGAGATCACCTAATATCAATGGATTGATGTTAGTCTGTGTCTGTAATTCTAATAGTATTCTTTTATGAAACTGAATGAACAAGAATTTGGTGCATGCATGTTTGACATTGTAATGTCTTTTTGGCTAGCTGTTTTCTTGATTACAATGAATTATCCTTCTTTATTTCTTTTGTTTAGTTTTAGTTTGAAATCTATTTCGTCAGATATTAGGATACAATTACTACTTTCTTCCTAGTCTTATTTAATTGGAGTATTATGACCTATCCTTTTATTCTGGATAAGTGCTTTAAACACATCTTTAAAGTGTGTTGCTTTATAAACAACAGATAGATGAATTATTATTGTTGTTATTATTATTGTTGTTATTGTTATTAATTTTTAGTTTTTTTGAGACTGGGTTTCTTTCTGTAGCCTTGGATATCCCGAAACTGGATCTGTAGATTAGGCTGGCTTCAAACTCACAGAGATCCACCTGCCTCTGCCTTGCAGGTGTTGGGATTAAAAGTGTGCACCACTACTCCCTGGTAGGATTTTATTTCTTGATTCATTTAGCCAGCCTGCATCATTTGAATGGATAATTGGGGCCATTAATATTTGTAGTTATCATAGAAGTATGTGGGTTGATTGCAGTCATTGTATTGCTGATTCTGGTGTTCTTAGTAGTACTTTGTATATGAACAAATATACCTTCAAACGCCTTTCTACATTCTGTAAGCTATGCTCACCTCTCTCTTTAGCCTGAAATATTCCTTCTTATTTTCTTTAGGCTAGGTTTGTTGGATAAATTTTAAAATATAATTTTATTTTCTACTAATTTACTTTACATCCTACTCACTGTCTCCCTCCTGGTCACCCCTCCCACAATCCTTCCTCCATACCCCTCCCCTTCTCCCCCTAGGTCTCCCCACACATATATAGCAGATGTGCGGCTTGGCCTTCATGTGGGTCCTGAACAACTGGAACGGGCGCCATCCCCAAAACTGATGCCTGTGTGTGGGATATATCCTTCTAGCTGGGCTGCCTTGTCTGGACTCAGTGGGAGAGGAAGTGGATAACATTTTTAACACTGTTTATATTAGAGGATTTTCGCAACTCATGTGTGACAGATAGTTTTGCTCAGCATATAAGTCTAGGTTGTCTGTTGTGGTTTTTAGGACTAGGAATGCCTTGCTCAGGTTCTTATGGTATTCAGAGTTTCCATCGTGAAGTCAGCTTTATACAAGTCCCATACATATAAAGGGAAATCCTTTTCCCCTTGATGCTTTCAGTATCTTCTTAGATTATACTTAGTTGCAATATGCATGAAGAGTTTCTTTTCTGGTTCTATTTGGTGGTTTTTTGTTCTCCCTATATCCACTTTGTGGATTTATCTTGCTGTGGGTAGGTGTTCTTCTATGATCTTGTTGGAGAGCTGATCTATCTCATTGACCTTGGATTCTTCTCCCTCATCTACTCCTAAAATCTAAAGGTTTGGTCGTTTCTCTGTGTCCCACACTTCCTGCATATCTATTTCCCATGTGCCCCCCACTCCACCCCACGTCATTGCTTATTTCATCTAAATCCTCCACTTTATTTCCATCCTCTTGTTCTGTCTTCCGCTAGATTCGTTCTACTTGAAAGGCTTTGAGTTTTCTAGTAGAGCTATTGGCTTTCCATTCTCACATACATCTCGCTTGCATCCTCCTCAGTGTTTCTAGCTCTTTATTGAATCTTATTTTCAAAATCTTGATGTTCTTTTTCACTGCATCAGCATTACACTTGTGATGGTTGGATTGGGCCTAGAGGTTGTTATGGCTCAGGTGGACCCAGGAGGCTGAGCTGGTGCGCAAGGCTTACATTCTGTTATAAGCTTGGAGTTGGGGGTATATGGAAATTGTTTTGGTGGAGGTGGGAAGGATCAAGCACACTCACCCACCTAGACCCTGGAGAAGGATGTGTAGGACCTGACTGGATAGAGAAGCTTGATGTGTTGTGGGAGTGTCCTAAAGGTTAGGGCCAGGTCGGGAGGTAGACTGGGTCATGGCACAAACCTAGTGGTTGATAGTGACACAGGCAGAAGAGGCTGGACCAGACCCAGACATTGGATGTCGGACCAAGGCTAGATCTAGGGGCCTGGGGATGGCAGACTTACCTGGATAGATGTTGGAAGAGGATGTGCAGGTTTGCAGGAGAGGTTCTGACTTACATTTTTATATAAGTCTAAGGTAGGAGTTTTGTATGTGCAAAAACAGTTGTTTTCAGTTGCCACATGGTTGGTTGTGGAGATGTCTTATTTAGTTTTGTGAGTCCAGAGACCAGCACAGGGCTTCCCTTGAGACCCTCCATGATCAGCAGATGCTGCAGCTGGCAGTGTCTTCATGGATGTGCTTCTACACAGATGTTAGGATGTCAGAGAGCTCCATCTTGAGAGCATGAATATGGCTGACGATCACAGCACCTTGAGAACTTGCACTTGGAGCTCTTGAGTGATGGAAACTATGCACTACCTTCCAGATCAGCTCTTCCCTAACTTGGACAAGTTCCTGGGCCTGAAAGAACTGTCTGCAAGAATAAATGGCACCCAGGACGTGCTCTCAGTCCTTCCGGGAGAGTTCCCAAACCTCCATCACATGGAGAAGCTGATCATCCAAACCTCCACGGAGTCTGACCTCTCCAAACTAGGTAAGGACAGTGCTTGGATCTCCAGTTCACGTGTGAGATGGAAAAGCTACTTGGCTAGTAATTGTTAGAGCCGTCAATCATCGTCAGTTAAAGCGTCTCTGGGCCTGACATCGTGAACTGTGTCCATGGGAAGCGATGGGATCGGTGCTCTTAATCTTTAGGAGGGCAGAGATTTATTTGTAACTCGAGTCTTTAACGCGTCAGGAACTGATCTGAGCCCTTTGCAGATACTAGCTCAGTCCTCAGACTCACTGTGTGAGAGACAGTGCGATGATCATTGCTGATCTTCAACTGGGGGAACCTTGACGGCTCAGGTCTATCCATCTGTGAAAATGTCTCTTCAAACAGCAGATCTGACTGCGCAGCCTGAGCTGTGCACTCTGAACCCTTCCTCTCCACAGCAGTGTGAGGAGTTCTCTTCTGCTGCCGTGTTAGCCACACATGCAGATCCGCCTGCTCAGGGAGAAGGAATCCGACTGGGAGCAGTGCATATGTTGCAGCTCTGAAGTGAAAGACTTTCCTCTACAAAAGTTCTGCTCTAGCAGCCTGGAGATTCCCTAATGCAAGTGTTGCAGCTCTGCTGCTTTGGCAGAGGTTTCCCCAGAGAAAGCCCTGCTTTACTCTGAATGCCATCCTGGCAATCTGGAGCCAAGAAATACCATAAAGTCACTGTGTACAACAAACCTCACACAAGAGATTTATTGAGAGGGAAATCCACAGGAGAGTGGCTGCCTCTACTTAGATGAGAACAGAGACTTTATATAGCATTTCTTGGTGGTGTGGGAGACTGGGGTTTCCTGGGAGGCTTGGGATTGGAGGGATTGTGTGGCCTGAACACAGGGGCAAGCTCAGGGATTGGTGCACTTTTTAATTTTAGGGTGAGGCTTGGCCATTTTATTGCCTTGAGTGTTTACAGAGTTTACAAAGGGAGTCTCTGGTTTTGAGTTGGTGTGAAGATCCAAGCAGGCAGTCTGGGACCTTTCTATCCTCTCTCTTCACCCCAGCCTCAGGTTGAGAGATAGCTGTGCAGCTATCTTCAAAGAACATGCCATTTAGCAAAACGACTAAAGACCCTTAATTTTTAAAAACATTGAATACCACAGAAATGTAAACCTGGAACAGGTATGGCAGATTTGCATGCTAGAACGTCACTAGAGTAGGGCATGGTGGCTCATACCTGTAATCCCCAAATTTGGGAGGCTTAGGCAGGAGGACCGTCACAACATCAAAGCCAGCCTAGCTCTGCAAATGTAATTATTTCCAGGCTAGTCTGCGATACGGTATGAGTCGCTGTCTGAAAAGAAGCAAAAGCAAGCAAATAAAATAATTTTGAAGGTAGGTAAGATGAATCAGCAGGTAAAGGTAGTTGTTAACCCTGACAACTCCAATGCCACCGGTTCATATGGTGGAAGGAAATAGCAAGTGCTCCCAGTTTCCCCCTGACTTCTCCGTATGTGCTGCAGCACATGGATGGTCCCTCCATACCACATGCACATAGACAAAATAAATTTACACATTTTTAAGTTGTGCTTCAGAGTTACTCTTTTATGTTACTCTGCCCAGAATTCCTGATGTGTCAGTATAATTGAAGAGTTCTTTTCATTCCATTTTTTTCTCCACTCAGAAACTAGGCCATAAACCATTTGCTATCCATCCTAAGTGTAAGGTACTTTGCTTCTGCAGCTGATCTACCTGACTGGGTTGCTTTGGGGCAAGAAGCTGAAATCTCCTTTTTAGCATCTTATAGCAAAACCTTGGGAGGCCAGGTAAAGCAGCCTTTGTTCTATCTCAACTGAGAATTGAGCAGCTCTAAGTCTCAGGAGGAGAAGGGGAAGGACTCCTGTCTCTCGCTCTTAACACTCCTAAGACTTTCAGATTGTGTGATCACATGGTAAACAGTTCACTAGGAGTTTGCACATAAATTCAGGTCATAAGTTGAATAAGAGTTTTATTATAGAGAATGTCTACATGCATACCCACTAGGAGTAATTATTTGGCTAAACATTCATCATTTGTTACTAGTTTACAGGCTCATGGAAAGTTGAAAATCATAACTGAGATGTCCTTGAAGTTTTGTATAGATTAAGTCAATATTTTATCTCCTGTCTTTGCACCTGTGGTAGAGATCTGATGCCCATTGGTTAATGGTTCTTATAACCTTTTGGAATGTGCTGTAGGTTTTAGAAGTCTGTTGTTTTCTCAGAAGGAATTAAGTAGTTCTGTTATAAAGGGGTTTGAAGGTTTTGCCTGCATTGCCATCTAAGACAATGGTGACCTTAGCATGCTAGTTGTTTCTGTAGAATAAATGCCCTTTGTTTTTGCATACTATCTGAGTCTGGGGTTTTCATCCAGTGAAAATAATGAAGGATCCTTACACAGTGTGCACAGAGATGTTACAATGCTGACACTGAAGGTGAAATACGAAACAGAAACTTGATCCAGAGATGGGCAGGAACTTGTCCTAGTTCATCTGCTCACTAGCCAGTTGCAGAAGCAGAGCATAAGCCCAGTGTAGTCTGACCTCTAGATATTGTGTCACTGCCTGTTTAACCAGTGTGGCTGCAGCTCATGGATTGAAGGTTCACCTTTGACAGGAATTTGTGGCCTTCTTTAATTCCTAAACATCCTTCCTCTTTTCCAGTTAAATTGATTCAGAACTCTCCAAATCTGCATGATTTCCATCTGAAATGTGATTTCCTTTCAAACTGTGAGTCTCTCATGGCTGCGCTTGCTTCCTGCAAGAAACTCAGAGAGATTGAGTTTTCTGGGCGATGCTTTGAAGCCGTGCCCTTTGGTAAGAATTGTACAGCCTTGATTCCAGATGCTTCTGTTTACAAAGACATTACATACTTGTGAATTAAATACCACTGATCTTGTGGGAATAGTGAGGACACCTGATCCTCAGTGAAGCTCTCATAACAATGAATGAGCTACAGTTAGTAAACTATAATTTTATCATAAACTACAGTTTTAACATTTCACTTGCAGAGTTCTGTCCTCTATTTAGTTATAGTGATTCATTCTGAATGTTATATCATTTTTCACCATTTTTTAATTTCTCCTTGTTATAGGAAATGTATCTGACCTAACTCAATTTTCTTTTCCATTTCCTAGTCAATATTTTGCCAAATTTTGTTTCTCTGAAGATATTGAATCTTAAAGACCAACATTTCCCAGATAAGGAAACATCAGAAAAGTTTGGTAAGTTTATAGATCAGTGTCTTAAGTCTTCTTTCCTCATCCTCCTCCTTCTCCTGGGAACCTATAACTAAGCAAGCTGAGTGCAGTTGTCCCTTGACATCTATGACAGTCGGGTCCAGGGCCTACTGCTGCTGGAAACACTAGAAGATCCATTATGATATGAAATGGTACAGTAGAGTTTGCTCCTGACCCGTACATCCTCCATGTACTTTAAACCATTTCTCCATTACCTATAATGCCCAATGTAATGTAAATGCTATGTAAACAATGTAATGTAAACACTATGTTGTTCTGGGAATAACAAAGATGGGGAAGCCTCAGTACATGTTTGGTACAAACACAATGTTTAAAAATGGAGCCCGTGTTTGATGGAATGTGCCCATACAGAGGGTCATGCATCAGCCATGCTGGTCCTTTGGAGGACACCATGATGACCCACTCCCCAGTGCCATTATTGCAGTTCCTACATATCCTCATGTTTAATCTCATTAAATGCAGATTTCTCTGACTCACTGACTTCTTAGAAAATTTGGTCATAATGACACTGTGTCACAATAAAATTCCACATCAACTCCAAAATGATATGTAGTTTTTGTTTCAAAGACTTCTGGAATACATATACATATATGTACACACACACACACTCATACACTCGCACACACACACACACACACACACACACACACACATATATATACATACATATATATATACATGTATACATGCATGTATATGTGTGTGTGGGTATGTGTGTGTGGGCATGTATGTATATGAACTTCTATTTCTGGTTAAGAAAACAGTATAACTCAGATTGAACAAAATAATGAGTATAAAATATTTAAATATTTTTTGATTTAAGACATGATTATGAATTCCACTGTTTATCTTCCCTTTAGACTACAACACATTCTCTCTCTCTCTCTCTCTCTCTCTCTCTCTCTCTCTCTTTCCATCCATCCCTCTCTGTGTGTGAGTGTGTGTGTGTGTGTTTCATTTTGTTTGTGGGGAAAGTAAACAGACAAGTCAGTATGTTCAAACAGCAGGAACTTACTGATTTGCTCGCAGATTTCTGTGTACTTTGTGTGTCTACTGTATGTGTTTGTGTGTAGCAGTTCTGTGCATGTGTCAGTCAGAGGACAACGTGTGGGAATCAGTTCTGTTTTTTTTTGACCAAGTCTTGATTTTTATTACTTAAAACAGTTGCATTTTTATTTTGCTTTCTCATTCTGTGCTTGTGCCTTCAACTCTTTCACAACGATTTTCTGCTCCTCAATAAGGAAAGCTTGCTTGATCCTGCCACGGACACACTGGGTGCACATGGAGCCACCATAGGCTCTGCTGACGTGCCTCTTTGTCTTAGACAATCTCATAAGGACTTTGGGTCTCACAGCATGAACCCCCCGCAGTCTGCCTGGGCATGCGCCACATGCGGATTTAAGTGCTTTCCCAACCTTCTTGGTGTAAAGGTAAACAATCCTATTGCCAGGGATTAGAGACTGCCTAGTTTTGTTAGAGGATATACTGTAGGTAAGCCTACAATGGTATGTCAAATGTTGGACCATCCTTAGTGCCGCCCCTGGGGCGCTGGTTTGATCGAGGGCTTTCCGACCCGCCTGGTATGCACTTCTCCTCCTCCCTTACCACTAACCCCAGCTACAGCACCATCCCCAAGGGAGTCCCACCAGCCTAACCCCTGGGATGGGTACGGATCATAAACAGAAAAGCTACAGAACAGGAACAGGCTACCATACCTCCGGGAATCAGTTCTTTTTCCTGTATTTGGACTCCTGGTATCTAACTCAGGTCACCAGGCGTGGCTGCAGATGCCTTTACTCCTGAGCTGTCCCACCTGCTCTGACCCACAAACACAGAGTTCTAAATAGCTTAACAGTCATACTAATCTCCACTCACATAGACACACGGTCCTCAGCACAATCACCTGAGAGACTGGAAAGCATACTTGTAGAAATGAACACAAATGCTCAGATGTTCCTGCTTATTAAGGTTGAGAACAGTTTTCTGTACATAGAACTAGTCTGATTTCTTAGAGTGAGAAGTAACCAGCTCATGAAAGATCACGTAGAGGCTGAGAGTTGAAACAGGCCTCTGATCCTGGGAGGATGAGGCAGGAGGATGGACTTCTAGCCATTCTGACAATGGGCTGAGACTGTCTCAGAACTGCCAAGACAAACAGGTGATCCAGTAAACTCAGTTTAATGATCTCCCTGTGCATACTCATGTGCCCACTGGTGACTGTACCTGTTGTGATTGGCTTCACATCTGACTTGCTCATTTGAACAGATGTGGCAAGAGCAAGACCCAGAGCTGAGCTCTCATGACAGGCACAGTAGAGTTGCTGTCAATGGAGTTTTCTTTGCTTTCACATGAAGAAGAAGGCAAACACAGGTGCTCGCTCTCTCCCCCTCTCTCTTCCCCTCCCTCTCCCTTCTTCTCTTCTCTTCTCTTCTCTTCTCTTCTCTTCTCTTCTCTTCTCTTCTCCTCTCCTCTCCTCTCCTCTCCTCTTCTCTTCTCTTCTCTTCTCTTCTCTCTCTCAGATAGTGATCATGTGATCTACAGAATGTCATGCTGAGGATAGGTGGTGGGAAGCTCTCAGTGTGGTGGGCCATGCTTTACTGAGGAGGGTGGCTCTCCTCAGAATGGACCCCTGCCTGCCGTGATGGATGAGGATGGGAGGGCAAGGAAGGGGGTGAAAGCATTGGGCAGTTAGGAGAATGAATTGTCCTCCAGGCCTCTGTGTACAAGGCAAACTGGAGATGGAGAGGCAGCTTGGAGCGAAGAGACAGGTTGGGGGAAGATGGAGGAAGCAGTGTTAGAGGGCAGCAGGGAGCTGCTGATTCCTTCTCTTGCCCTTGGAGAGGACAGGGATGAGGGGGGGCCTCGGCTAGGTGTTGCCTCCTACACTACAGAGTGTGTAAGTCATTGGCTCTCATGATGGAGCAACTCCCGAGGATGGCTTCCTTGTGTCTCCCACAGCCCAGGCTCTGGGTTCTCTCAGGAAGCTGGAGGAACTGCTCCTTCCCAAGGGGGACGGGATCCACCAAGTGGTCAAACTGATTGTCCAACAGTGTCTGCAGCTACCCTGTCTCCGAGTTCTCGCCTTTCACCAGGTCTTGGACGATGACAGTGTGACTGAAGTTGGTGAGTTTCCCTCTGAGAACAGGGTTCCCTGTGTGGAAGCTGTGGCATTCGTGGAGCTGCCTTCACCTGCTTCCTCTCAGGTCTTCTGCACGTGCAGATTCATCCTGGTCTGATGGGGAGGGTCAGTGTCTTTTATATTTGTCAAATTAGGGTGTGTGTGTGTGTGTGTGTGTGTGTGTGTGTGTGTGTGTGTGTGTGTGAGAGAGAGAGAGAGAGAGAGAGAGAAAGACAGACAGACACACACACACAGAGAAAGAGAGAGCAGAGAGACAGAGAGAGAGAAAGGGAAGGAGAGGAAGAGGGAGAGGGAGAGAGGGAGGGAGGGAGGGGAAGAGAATGCATGCGTTGTTCCAAGAATAACCCAGGTCCTCAGGCTTGTCCAGAAGCTGCCCTCACCTGCTGAGCCATCTCAGTGTGGGAACAGTGTCCGTCTGTCCACAGACAACTGACCGCTTACTCTTGGCCAACGTTTCAATTTTACTGCCAGGCAACTGCACTTACACACACCAGAGCATCAGATGATGACATAATGCGATGTGCAGAATCAAGAAAAGCAGGGGACAGCAGGCCATGGGTGGGGAGGGCTGAGCTGTTCTCTGATCCTCTCAGAAGCGCATTCATTCAGGGAATGAAGAAAACCTCCTGACTGTCACAGAAGATCCTTATTCAGGACACAGAAGAAACACTTTCTTAGGGCCTCTGTCTTTACACTCAAGCTACAACATGATTCTGAGTAAAATCTACCCTAGCCTTCCCCATAGTAGACAAAAGTGGTCAGATAGTGAAAAACAAAACCAAAGCCCTACTAGGTGTTCATTTCCAAAGTCACCATGAGCCTGGCTCCGTTTTCTTCAGAGCCCTGCTCTCAGTAACTGGGAGTCCCTTCTGAGCTATAGATGGAGGACTCTGTGTGAGGACAAGCTTTTAGGACGGTCACCTTCCCTTCTCTGCACAAAGGAGACACTGATGCCACAATTTCTCAGTTCCCTGCACTAACCCTGGTCCATAGCTGTCTCTGCCTTGACATATGTCCTTCCATGAGACAGAAGAGAAGTCCACATTGCCTAGACAGCTGCAACTCTCTGTGCTTGGCTTCCTGCTGTCTGCTTCTCCCTTTCTGTTTGGCCGGGAGGTTTCCTATCAATCAGGCAGCTGCTTGGTGCTTTCAAAACCTGATCTCTAAAACATCGTGTAGAGCATGTACCATTTTCATTGTTGGGGTTTGGGAGTAGTTCCAATAACTTGGCAGCATTACTGACACCCTCAGGATTCTGTTTTCATGAGTGTTTTGTTTTCCAGCCAGGGTGGCAACTAGCGGAGGTTTCCAGAAACTCGAGAACTTAGATCTTTCAATGAATCACAAGATTACTGAGGAAGGATACAGAAATTTCTTTCAAGCCCTGGACAACCTGCCAAACTTGCAAGAGCTGAACATCTGCAGGCATATCCCAGAATGCATCCAAGTTCAGGCCAGCACCGTCAAGGCTCTGGGTCAGTGTGTGTCCCGACTGCCCAGCCTCACCAGGCTGAGGATGCTCAGTTGGCTGTTGGATGAAGAGGACATGAAAGTGATTAATGACGTGAAGGAAAGACACCCTCAGTCCAAACGCCTGACTGTGCACTGGAGGTGGGTGGTGCCGTTCTCTCCTGTTGTGCAGGAGTAAAGGAAGCTCCTGAAGGCTACTGACAGTTCCAAATACTTGACGTCCTTTACTTTAGCTGAAAGCACAGTGGTACACACCTGTACTCTCAGCATTTAGGATACCGAGATACAGGAACCAAGAATTTCAGACCAGATACTGTCTCACAGCTAAAGAGGTAACTAACCATCTGGTTAAAGAATATTTGTCAACTGTGCAGACTGCTAATTTTTTAAAGAGCCTGCATGCCCACTATTGAATTTAGTCTCTATAACGAACAGTGCCTCGGCAGTCCTTATATGGTCCTCCCTTCTGAAGACTAGAGCTTCAGTCATGTTCATATACAGCCGAGGTCAACTGGAAGGGGCTGGGGAAAAGAGCATCGATCTACGTAGAAGCCACATCATGGAAGCAGTGTTTGATGGATGCTGGGGCTGTGCAAGAGGAGCTGCAACGCAGTGACAGAACTCATGGGCTCAGAACCTGGTTAGCACACCCATGGGTGTGCCTCAGAGAAGACCTTGGGTCCTGAGGACTTCATGCTGTCATGAAGTTTTGCTCTGCTTGCTGCCCTCACAGTGCAGCCCTCAATCTATGAATTGTCTGAGAACTCTAAGGGGCCTGCCAGCCCCTCATTGGCACTAATGGTAACAGTGCTTGATCTTCAAGCATTGCTGCTGGAGCAGGTCAATGATTCAATCACCGCCCTTGGAAAGACCTTAGAAATGTAGATTATTAGAAATGACCATCAGTCTTAGGAACAATTTAGAGATGCAAATTGTTAGTAACGAAAGGGTATGATGTTTTTCTTGATGGCCCTGGTCTCGAAAATCTTAGAACAATTTGCAGATCTCAGTGGTCCAGGTTAGGTGAGACTCCTGGTCTTCCCACAGGGTTACTCTCCTCCTCAGCTTCTTCCAGCTTTTCCCTAAGCTTTTCAACCAGAGCGGGCAGCAGCTTCTGTCCATTGTTTGGGTGCAGATATCTGCATCTGACTCTGTCAGCTGCTTGTTGGGTCATTTAGAGGGCAGTCATGGAAGGTCCCTTTTTTGTGAGTACTCCATAGCCTCAGTAATAGTGTCAGGCCTCGGGGCCTCCCCTTGAGCTGGATCCTGCTTTGGCCCTGTTGCTGGACCTCCTTTTCCTTAGGCTTTTCTCCACTTCTGTCCCACAGTTCTTTCAGACAAGAACAATTATGGGTCAGAGTTTTGACTGTGGCAAACCTATCCCTCACTTGATGCCGTGTCTTTCTACTGGAGGTGGGCCCTACAAGTTCCCTCACCTTACTGTAGGGCCTTTCATCTAGGGTCCCTCCCTTTGAGTCCCGAGAGTATCTCACCCCCCAGATCTCTGGTACATTCTAGAGAGTCTTCCCAACTTCCTACCTCCTGAGATCACCTGTTTTTTTCTTTCTGCTGGCCCTCAGGGCTTCAGTCCTTTCCCCCCACCCAATACCAGATCATGTTCCCTTCTCTCTGCCCCTTTCCCTCTCCCAACCAGATCCCTCCCTCCCTCCCTCCCCACTTACAATTGCTTTCTTCTCCCTCCCTAGTGGGATTAAGGTGTTCTCATTTGGGCCCTTCAGTTTGTTGACCTTTTTGAGTTCCATGCTCCTTGTCATGTACCTTGTGCGATGTGAAACTTGCTGACACTCCTGAAAGGCTGTGAAAGTCAGCTCTTCTCTTTGCTCTGGCATTAGACTCCTCAGGAAGACTGCTCATGGATCTGATCTGCAGACTAAGGCTGCTCTCTGCAGAGGGTCCTCCTCCTTCCATTCTTAGTTACTTCTCAATGGATGATTCAAATGCCACACACAAGCAACTTGTAAGAGAAAATCTTTAGCTTGGAGCTTAGGGTTCCAGAATGTTAGAATCCATGACCTTTATGGTAGGGGTCCTGCCTTCTGCAGGCAAGCTGGCAGGCCTGCTGCTGGAGCACTAGCTCATATCCACAAATACCTCTGGCTACGAGCACCGGGCAGAGAGAACCGGGAGAAATGTGGGCGTTTGAAACCTCGAAGCATTCCCCCCAAGTGATGTATCTCTCTTAGCGAGACCACACCTTCTAATCCTTCCCAAACAGTTCCATCAACTGGAACCAAGTATTCAAAAACTATGAGCCTGTGTGGGTCATTTTCATTCAAACCAACACATCCCTCTTATGGAGGTTATGTCTCTTACACACACTTTCTCATTCTTTCTTTTAATGAGGCCCCTCTGAAGGTTTTAACAGAAGTCTTCAATTCCTCCTCAGGGCCCCATCATGTTTAGAGCTTCTTAATATTGTATTGTTTCTGATTAATGCTCTCTTTCACATTTGTGAGTCAGATGGCCTTGATGCCCTTTCATTGTATCAGACTTTATTGATGGGATTATGTTTCAGATTTCTCTTTAGTCCAACTGTTGTGTGGTTTCCTTTTAAAGACAGATCTGTGAGCTAAAATAAATATCTCTTTTTTATAACTCACCCAAAAATCAACCAAATTTCTAGTCGTTTATATATATGCACACACACACACATACACACACACACACACACACATACACACACACATATGTGCACAAATATATGCCTGCCAGAAGTAGATGTCAGGTGTAGACTCTTTATTGCCCCTGCTTTATTTCCATGAGATAGGACCTCTCACTGTATCTAGAACTTGCCTTTTTTTTTTTTTTCCAAAAAAAAGGATGGGTGGCGAGCAACCCCCAGGGATCATTCTGTCTCTGCCCTCTCCAACCCTAAGCTCTGTTTGTTGACCATGTATGTGACCACATCCAACTTCTTATGAGTTCTGGGTTTCTGGACTCGTGGTCCTCATGCTTGGGCTGCAAGAGTTTTACCCACTTTGTCGTCTTCTTAGAGCTCCCCCACCGTCCATTTTCTTTATAACTCATCAAGTGTCCTTAATGCTTTCATCTGTTGGCTCGACATAACCTGGGGTCATCTAACAGTCTCGGTTAAGGGACTGGCCTGTTTTCATGTCTGGGAGGAATTACCTGGATTATGCCTTGTTACCCTATAGGATTATTGTCCTGTAGTTGGTGGCAGCTCCTTTACCTAGGTGGGCCTATGCTGCACGAGGAGGTCACCTAAGCACAGTTATCTATGAGGCATAAAGAGAACACAATAAGTAAACAGAACACAAGATTCCTGTGTAGAGTCAGGGAACATTTATAAGACAGTATTTTTACAAAGTCTACTTAATAGGGCCACAAAACATCTGCGAGATGCTAAAATAAAGGTGACATTAGATGCAGATATGGCAATATTGTTGATGGAATATAAGTTTCACTGTGTGGATTTCCCTATGAAAGAGACAGCAGTGGGCAGAGACTGCCTAACTCTGGACTTCCCGTGGAAGAAAGCACCCCATGAACAATGGAATTACATCACTTACCGGAAGACAGAACCAGGACTCACCATGTTAAGCAAAGTAAAGCACACAAACGTTGCATGCTTTCTCTCCCTTGGAGTCTAGCGCTAAAAGAATGAGTAAGCATGAAACATAAGGAAACTACAGAGGCAGAGGAAGAGATAGAAAGAGGGAGGAGATGAGGGATGAGAAAAGGAAACAGAGTAAGGAAAACCTTTCACATTTTCTATGCAAAAATCCAGAATCCCTCCCAAGGAGGCACACACACACATGCACATACACCATGTGTGAAGGGAAAAGGGAAGCAGAAGTGGGAAGAGAAAGGGGTCCTTGAGGAAGGAGACCAGTGGAGTGGCGGATACCAACAGGATACTGATGCCCATGGA
Organism: Rattus rattus; assembly: GCF_011064425.1. NCBI lineage: Eukaryota > Metazoa > Chordata > Mammalia > Rodentia > Muridae > Rattus > Rattus rattus. The sequence continues at coordinate 157,801,537 of NC_046156.1, read as the reverse complement.
AACACCACAAGATCCAGTCTTTTGTGTACAAACTGAAGAGGAGGAGAAACTACGCCTGGGCTCCTGGGGTTCACTTTTCCTAAAATGCAGCCCTCACGTTCACGGCATGTGATTCAAAGTTCAGATGTGCCAGGCTGCTTGGTTACTCTTTAGCCCTACTCCTGGGTTCCCCATTTGTAAAATGGAGATGTTGTACCCGACTTGTTTGGACTGTTGAAGAGGGAGCGTCCAATCTTTTGATATTAGGACTTAACCTTGTCTCATGCAAAGTTCACACTGTGGCTGATCAAATTACCAAATGAAAAAAAATCGCATAAGTATCTCATAGTATTTTACAACATTTGCATTGGGTCCTGGTAGTAACTCTTCTGGGCTGCAGGGATCCTGCAGACTGGAGGTTGGGCTGGCCTGGTGTTCAGGGTGGCCAGTCTCCGTACTGGTTCTCCAGGTCTAGTCAGATTGGGAGAGCAGGCAGAATTGTCTAATTTGGGGCCTCCAGGTTTGCAGCTATGTGTGAAATAGCTGGCACAGGTGCGGCCGAGGGATGACTGTCCCCTAAAGAGTTGAGTTGCCCTCCTGACACATTCCTTCATCCTAGCCTTGCTGAGATTTCATCTCTAGCAACCCACACGGGGAAGAGAGTCTCCCTGGCAACTGGGTTCACTCAGGCCCTGCTTCCCTCTGTCTTTCTTTCTTTCTTTTTTTTTTTAAAGCTGAGCACAACTACTATTATTTTGTAATTAAAAGCAGAAAATATATCCAACACCCAGTCCAACACTATATCAGTTAAACAGAACATTTAGTTATCCATTCCAGCTTAAGAAAGGCATAAAATCTATATTATATCTTGGCTGGCCTGTATACTATCTGATAACTATCTAATAAAATATGTATAGTCAGAGTTAAACAGCCTGATAGGTTATGAGACTATAGTCAGTCTTCAACCCCGTCAGAAATCTGGGAATGACCAAATAAGTATACACATAGGAAGCCTAACATGGCTTCCAGAACTGAGAGGTTGTTGAGACAAATCTCCACTAGCACAGCCCCCTGTTAGCAACATGTGAGCGCAAGTCTTCAGCCTTCTGTCCCAAAATCAACCTACAGACTCTTGAAATGAAGATTTTGAAGGGCTGACCACCCTGTCTTGGCAGGGTTTATCAGTCAACTATTCCGCATAATTTGTCCTTTTCTGGACAATATTAGTCTGCAGATGAAAGAGGCAGTTTTGTCCAGTGACTGCCTAGCCACAAAATATTGCCTCATCTGAAGGTAGAGATGTTCAACTTCTTCATTAAATCCGCCAAAGGGGAACTGTTAGGAGCAGATATGTCTCAACAAAAGATAAATAACTTTAAATCTCAAAATTTGTGGATTTCTGACATTTTTTGAAAACTATCTACCTATATAAGACAATCTGTACTGTTGTCTTTATATCTTAATAATATCTTGAAAGTTCTCTCACAAAGTCAGCAACATGTTTGCTATTTGGCCCTTAACTCACATGTGTAATCAACTCAGAAGTTTGTAATGACATCAATAGAAGGACTGGCTTTAAACCTTGTACTTTTAAACTTTTAACAAATAAATTCTATATCAAAGCAAAGATATGATTTTAGCTTAGTTAACAGATGAGATTATGACTGTATAACTCAATCTAGCTAATTCCTCGATGTTAAATTACAACCATTTCTAAATTCCTCATAAAACCAACTTTAGAATAACCACTTTCAGCCCCCCAAAATCCTGGGAATTGGGGCAACGACTCCTCCATAACTTCTTCAAGCTGTACATGGGTGTTGAGATATCCTTGGGGGTTAGGGGTAGGAAGAATGAAGCAAATGCTGTAGCTGATGTGTCCTGACTGGACACAGCTGAAAGTCCTTGAGACCAGGAATCCAAGTAGGCACAATCTATAAAATACAACTCTCAAGACAAAAGTTTAGAATCAAAATCTCTTTTTGTTTGATTCTCCTGCATTAAGTTTTTTGGGCGGTCTATCTCTATCAAATCTGATCAGTATGAATCTGTGAGGTTTCCAGAGCCTAATCACACTTTTTAAAAACACAAAGACAAAATCTTTCTCCCAAAATACTGTGTTCCTTAGTGTGTAACCAGAAAAGCTTGTATCTTGCACTCTTTCCCAGAGTAAAAATATAACCAACAAACTCAAAGTCACACCCACTATGAAGATTAAACAATTTTTTAAAAAGGAAGTAAGCTAAACAATGAGCCTGATAGGTTTTTTGTACTCTGTGATAATCAGGAAATTAACCCAAAATTCCTGTGTAGCTCATGTTAAGAGAATCTGAGCTTCTTGTTGTGGTAAATATCAAAAGTAACCACAAACCCTCGCTAGCCGGCATCAACGAGCCATATGGCCTTTAGCGGGGTAATTCATAAAACAAACCAAATACTTTCTATCAATTCCAATATCAATAAGCAACATATCAAACCAGGACTTTAGCCCAAAATATATCCATCTGTTAAGCTCTCTATCCGGAGCCACAGATTTTTATTTAACCTTAATAACTTCTATAATATATGTCTGCACTCACTCTCCCTGGTGTTACAGACATTTATCACAACTCTCTACTTGGAGGTAGTGACCAATTTTTCCCTATGTAAGTTCTGAACTGTGGATGAAAATCCCCACCTGATTCAGGTAATCTCTTTACTCTTTTCTTTCTAACAACAAACTTAATCACCTTTTAATAATACCTGTAATTAAGAAGTAGCTTGTCTAACTAGGATTTCAACCCAAAATTCCCGTGGAGCCCACGTTAAAAAGGATATGAGTATCCTAAAAGACTTTCTAAAAGATTTTCTTTAAAAAACAGCTTTAAATCTCTAACTCTCTGAGCTGCCATTACTTATCACACAGCCTGGGACCTACAGCCTGCCAGCTCAGGCTACTTCCCTGTTTCTTTGTTAAATTCACCGCCCTTGAGAGACCACATGACTTAACATGGCGCTGGCCTCCTCTTACTTAGAAAATAAAACCTTTCTCTCAACTCTTAGGATTACTACTGGAGTTGCCCATCACATTGGTTCGCTATCTGTTGTTGTAAAATATAAAAAATAAAAAAAGGTATAGCTGTCTTTTTCCTCGCTAGGTCTGGCACCGGGGTGCCCCAAGATGTCTGCTAGATACCTCAGTGGAAACACATCCCAGCTCCTTGGCAGCCCAGTGTCTCCTGCTGCCGCACACTTGGCTACACTCAAATCATCACATAAAAGAACACACAACACAATAACCTTAGATTCAATTGATACATACAAAGCCCAGTACTATCCATCCCTTAAGAACATTGATAACAACCTGTAAATACACAGAGCAAGATCTTTACGTCAGCCTCCATTGTCCTGCCACGGCTTCTCCTCCCTCTGTCTTTCTGACCACTATTCCATTAGTTTCCACCTTCCAAAATTCGATAAAATATTCTATGTGCTGCAGTCATTTTTCTGGCTTCTTAATTTTTACGAGTTTTTACTTATTATTATTGTTTAATTATTTATTTACATTTCAGCCATTCCCTCCCCCTTGTCCCCTGACTCACAGTTCCTCATCCCATTCCTCTTCCTCCTTGCCTCTGAGAGGGTGCTCCCCCTTTCTACCCAACCAGGCCTCCCTGCTCCCTCGGGTCTCAAGTCTCTCACATATTAAGCATGTCTTCCTTCACTGAGGCCGGACCACATATTCTTCTGCAATATATGTGCCAGGGGCCTCAGAACAGCTGCCTGGTTGGTGGCTCAGTCTCTGGGGGCTCCTAGGGGTCCGTGTTAGTTGTGATTGCTGGTCTTCCTATGTGGTCACCCTCCTCCTCAGCTTCTTCCAGTCTTTCCCTAATTCAAGAATAGGGGTCCGTAACTTCAGTGCAATGGTAAGGTGTAAGTATCTGTGTCTGTCTCAGTCAGCTACTTGTTGGGCCTCCTGCAGGGCAGCCATGCTAGACTCCCGTCTATAAGCACACCATAGCAGCAGTAACAGTGTCAGGCCTTGTTGGCCCCACATGAGATGAATCCCAAGTCTTTCCTTCAGTCTCTTCTCCATTTTTGTTCCTGCAATTCTTTTAGACAGGAGCAATTCTGGGTCAGAGAATTTGACTGTTGGTAACCCTGTCCTTCCACTTGAGGCTCTGTCTACTGGAGGTGGAATCTTTGAGTTCTCTCTCCCTAATGTTGGACATTTTGGCTAAGGTCACCCTCATTAAGTCCTAAGAGTCTCTCACCTCCTGGTCTCTGGGACTTTCTAGAGGGTCCCCCTACCTCCCACCTCCAGAGGCTGCTTATTTCCATTTTTGTCCTGGCCCTCTGGGCTTCTCTTCTGTCATCCCCAGTCCCTGAACCTGTTCCCCTTTGCCCTCTCACCCTTCCCCACTTAAACCTTTAATTCTGCTCATTCCCTTTATCTCTTTGTCACACTATATTCCATTTCTCCTACCTCAGAAGATCCCTTCCTCTGCCCTGGTCATCTACCAGCCACCTAACTTCTGTGATTATTTAGATTGAATCTCAAATATCTACAGCTTAAAAGCTAACAGCCACAGGTATGAGAAGACATGCGATATTTGTCCTTTTTTCTTTTTTCTTTCTTTCTTTTTTTTTTTTTTCGAGCTGGGGACCGAACCCAGGGCCTTGCCCTTGCTAGGCAAGCGCTCTACCACTGAGCTAAATCCCCAACCCCACGATATTTGTCCTTTTGAGTCTGGGCCACCTCACCCAGAACAATTGTTTCCAGTGCCATCCTGCTAGGGGCCATCCCTGGCTGTTCCTCTGTCTTGGTTCTCTCTTGCAGGTAAGCTGATGGGGGAGAACATCGGTGTGTGTGTGTGTGTGTGTGTGTGTGTGTGTGTGTGTGTGTGTGTGTGTGTGTGTGTGTGTGTGTGTGTGTGTGTGTGTGTGGTGTGTGTGTGTGTGTGTGTGTGTGTGTGTGTGTGTGTGTGATTTAGAGTTGTTGTTTAATAATATAACGTTTACCTGTCTTAAGTCTAAGTCACTTCCACGGTAGCTGACCTGCCAGTCTGAATTCTCGAGGCCAGAAATTTCAGTATCTGGCATTAGCACCACATCCATAGAACCAGGGGATTAAGGAAGTAGCCTTTGTTCCATCTCTGAGGGAACTGCATGGCTCTAACTTCCAGCCTGCTAGTTGAAGTCACAGGAAGAAAACGGGACACTTATTTTTTTATTCGTTTACATCTCAAAGATATGCCACTTTCCAGCTTATTCCTCCACTAACCCCTCATCCTGCATCTGCCCTCCCTCCTCCCCTTTGCCTTGTATGTGGGTGCTCCCCTAGCCACCCACCACCCACCCTCTTCTTCCCCACCACTCCAGCATCCTCCTAAGCTGGGGCATCAAACCTCCCCTGGACCAAGGGTCCTCCCCTCCCCTTGCTGTTAGCCAAGGTCATCCTCTGCTAGGTATGTATCTGGAGACATGGATCCCTCCAGGAACACTCCTTGGTTGGTGGTCTAGTCTCTGGGAGAACTGCCAGCCAATGGGGTTGCAATCTCCCTCCTCTCCTCCAGTCCTTCCACCAGCTCCCCCACCAGGTTCCCTGAGCTCAGGCCGATAGTTGGTTCCAAGCATTCACATCTGCATCGGTCAGTTACTGGCCTGACCTCCCAAGGAACAGCTACACTGGGTTCCTGTCAGCAAGTGCCTCTTTACCATGGCAACAGCATCATGTTTGGTGTCTGCAGACTATCCCCAGGTAGACAGTTTCTGTTTCAATTTTTTGTCCCTGTTCTTCCTTTGGACAGGAACATTTCTGGGTTAAAAACTTACAGATGTGTTCAAGAAACAAATTTCATAGATATGAGAAACAAAGCTGTAAAACAAGGTTCTGAGAATATGGAAACAAGGCTTTAGTGGTCAGAGTGACCAGGCTTAGCGGAGACCAACCAAAACAACATAGCTGTTCTCAGAAAGAGACCCCCTACTCCTCCCTATGGTGAATTCTGAGAAAAACCACCAGATGTCAGCCTGACCTTGCCTGACCACCCAGTTCCTTCCCCCATCTAAGGGACTTTCCAACTTAGTCCTTTCCCAGGGACTCTCCAAGGCCAGGCACAGGGCTGGATGAGGAAATGATTAACTGAGCCGAGAACAGCCCCTTGAGCAGGCCAACCAATCCCTGAAAAGATCCTTAGTCCTGTGTTCCAATGAGAATAGGCCAGCTAGCCCTGTTGCTGAAGTCTGTCCTCTGTACAGTATAAGAGATGTGTACTTTTTGAGTTCGGGGTTGCCTCTCCCTGGAGGATTAGCAACCCCACCTCTTGCCATTGCATCGGTCCTTAAGTTGTGTTCTGTGGGTTGCGCTTTTGAGGTAAGGCCACTTTGGGGTCTTACAACAGTGTGAGTGGTCTCATCCCTTGACTGGGGGCAGTGTCTCTCTACTGGAGGTGGTCTGTACAGAGTCTAGCTCCCTCTTCTCTGTGAATTTCTGCTAAAGTCCTGGGAGCCTCATGGTTCCCTGGTGTCTGGGTCTGTCCAGTGGCTATCTTCATTTCCTCATTCCTCCTCCTACATATTTTTGTTCCATTTCCTGACCCTCTGTACCTTTCTCACATCCCCTCCAGTTTCTGATACTGCTACCTTTATTTCCTTCCCCTCCTTTCTCCCTCCCAGGTACCCCCCTCTCCACACCTCCCACGATCATCCTGTGCCCCCTTCAATGCAAGACTGAAGCATACACACCCTGGTCTTCCTTCCATCTAAGTTCCATATGGTCTGTGGGTTGTATCATGGGTATTATGAGCTTTTGAGCTAATACCCACTCATCAGTGAGTACATACCATGTATGTTCTTTTGTGTCTGAGTTACCTTACTTAGGATGGTATTTTCTAGTTCCATCCATTTGCCTGCATATTTCATGATGTTGTTGTTTTTATTTGCTGAGTAGTACTCTATTGCATAACTGTATCACATTTTCTGTTCTGTATCCATTCCTCTGTTGAAGGACATCTGGGTTCTTTCCAGCTTCTGGCTATTATAAATAAGGCTTCTATGAACATAGTGGAGTATGTGTCCTTGTTATATGTTCCAGCATTTTTTTTTGGACATATGCCCAGTAGTGGTATAGCTGGGTCTTCAGGTAGAATTATTTTCAATTTTCTCAGGAACCACCAGACTGATTTCCAAAGTAGTTGTACCAGTTTGCAATCCCACCAACAAAGGAGGAGTGTTCCTCTTTCTCCACATCCTTGCCAGCATCTGTTGTCACCTGTGTTTTTGATCTTAGCCATTCTGACTGGTTTCTCAGGTTTGTTTTGATTTGCATTTCCTTTATGACTAAGGATGTTGAACATTTCTTTAAGTGCTTCTCCGCCATTAGAGATTCATTAGTTGAGAATTCTCTATTTAGTTCTGTACTCCACTTTTTATTAGTGTTCTTTGGCTCTCTGGAATCTAACTTCTTAAGTTCTTTGTATGTTTTGGATATTAGTCCTCTATCAGATGTAGGGGTGGAAAATATCTCTTCCCAATCCGTGGGTTGCCATTTTGTCCTATTGGCAGTGTTCTTTGCCTTACTGAAGCTTTTCAGTTTCATGAGGTCCCATTTGTTGATTGTTGATCTTAGAGCATAAGCCATTGGTGTACTGTTCAGGAAAATTTCCCCTGTGCCAATGAGTTTGAGGTTCTTTCCTACTTTCTCTTCTACTAGATTCAGTGCATCTGGTTTTATGTGGAGGTCCATGAGCCACTTGGACTTGAGCTTTGTTCAGGGTGATAAGAATGGATCAATTTGCATTCTTCTACATGCAGACCACCAGTTGAACCAGAACCATTTGTTGAAGATGCTATCTTTTTTTCCACTGGATGGTTTTAGCTTCTTTGTCAAAGATCAAGTGACCATAGGTGAGTGGGTTCATTTTTGGGTCTTCAATTCTATTCTATTGATCTACTTGCCTGTCTCTGTACCAACAGCATACAGTTTTGTTTTTTTTTTTTTAATCACTATTGCTCTGTAATACAACTTGAGGTCAGGGATGGTGTACTGGCTAGTTTTGTGTGTCCACTTGACACAAGCTGGAATTATCACAGAAAAGGAGTCTCAGTTGTGGAAATGCCTTCATGAGACCCAGCTGTAAGGCATTTTCTCAACTAGTGATCAAGGTGGGAGGACCCAGCCCATTATGGGTGGTGCCGTCCCTGGGCTGGTGGTCTTTGGGTTTTATAAGAAAGCAAGCTGAGCAAGCCAGGGAAAGCAAGCCAGTAAGAAACACCCCTCATGGCCTCTGTGTCAGCTCCTGCTTCCTGACCTGCTTGAGTTCCAGTCCTGACTTCTTTTGGTGATGAAACAGCAATGCGAATGTAAGCTGAATAAACCCTTTCCTCCCCAACTTGCTTCTTGGTCATGATGTTTGTACAGGAATAGAAACCCTGACTAAGACAGATGGTGATTTCCCCAGAAGTTCTTTTGTTGTCGAGCATTGTTTTCACTATCTTGGGTTTTTGTCATTTCAAATGAATTTGAGAATTGATCTTTCTAACTCTATGAAAAATTGAGTTGGAATTTTGATGAGAATTGCATTGGATCTGTAGATTGCTTTTGGTAAGATGGCCATTTTTACTATATTAATCCTGCCAATCCATGAGCATGGGAGATCTTTCCATCATCTGGGGTCTTCTTCAGTTTCTTTCTTCAGGGATTTGAAGTTCTTGTCATATAGATCTTTCACTTGCTTGGTTAGAGTCACACCAAGGTATTTTATATTATTTGTGACTGTTGTGAAGGGTGTTGTTTACCTACTTTCTTTCTCAGCCCTTTTATCCTTTGAGTAGAGGAAGGCTATTGATTTGTTAGAAGTAATTTTATGTCCAGCCACCTTGCTGAAGCTGTTTATCAGCTGTAGGAGCTCTCTGGTAGAATTTTTGGGGTCACTTATGTATACTATAGTATCTGCAAATAGTGGTATCATGGCTTCCTCCTTCCCAATTTGTATCCCTTTAATGTCCTTTTGCTGTCTAATTGCTCTGTCTAGAACTTCGAGTACTATATTGAATAGGTAATTGAGTGGGCAGCCTTTGTTAACAGCTCATCTGAAAGCTCAAGAAGAAAAAGAAGCAAATACACTCAAGAGGTGTAAATGGCAGGAAATAATCAAACACAGGGCTGAAATCAACCAAATAGAAACAAAAAGAGCTATACAAAGAGTCAACAAAACCAGGAGCTGGTTCTTTGAGAAAATCAACAAGATAGATACACCCTTAGCCAGACTAACCAGAGGGCACAGAGAAAGTTTCCAAATTAACAAAATCAGGAGTGGAAAGGGAGACAAAACAACAGAGACTGAGGACATTTAAAAAAGTAATCAGATTCTACTACAAAAGTCTATACTCAACAAAACTGGAATCCTGGTTGAAATGGATGATTTTCTTTTCTTTCTTTCTTTCTTTTTTTTTTTTATTAACTTGAGTATTTCTTATATACATTTCGAGTGTTATTCCCTTTCCCGGTTACCGGGCAAACATCCCCCTAATCCTTCCCCATCCCCTTCTTTATGGGTGTTCCCCTCCCCATCCTCCGCCCATTGCCGCTCTTCCCCCAACAATCTAGTTCACTGGGGGTTCAGTCTTAGCAGAACCCAGGGCTTCCCCTTCCACTGGTGCTCTTACTAGGATATTCATTGCTACCTATGAGGTCAGAGTCCAGGGTCAGCCAATGTATAGTCTTTAGGTAGTGGCTTAGTTCCCGGAAGCTCTGGTTGCTTGGCATTGTTGTTCATAAGGGGTCTCGAGCCCCTTCGAGTTCTTCCAGTTCTTTCTCTGATTCCTTCAACGGGGGTCCTATTCTCAGTTCAGTGGTTTGCTGCTGGCATTCGCCTCTGTATTTGCTGTATTCTGGCTGTGTCTCTCAGGAGCGATCTACAGAAATGGATGATTTTCTAGACAGTGACCAGGTATCAAAGTTAAATCAGGTTCAGATAAACCATCTAAAGAGCCCCATAACCCCCAAGGAAATAGAAGCATTTCCTCTATTTCTAGATAATTCTAGATATTCGTTAGAAGTCTCAAAACAAAAACAAAAACAAAAACAAAAACCAGGGCCAGATGGTTTTAGTGCAGAATTCTATCAGACCTTCAAAGGAGATCTAATATCAATACTCCTCAAACTATTCATAAAATAGAAACAGAAGGAACACTACCTAATTGTTTCTATGAAGCCACAATTATGCTTATACCTAAACCACACAAAGATCCAACAAAGCAAGAGAACTTCAGACCAATCTCCCTCATGAATATTGATGCAAAAATACTCAATAGAATTCTCCCAAACTGAATCCAAGAATACATCAAAATGATCATTCACCATGGTCAAGTAGGCTTCATCCTAGGAATGCAAGGATGGTTCAATATATAGAAATCCATCAGTGTAATCCCCTATATAAACAAACTCAAAGAAAAAACCCACATAGTCATCTCATTAGATGCTGAGAAAGTATTTGACAAAATATAATCATCATTCATTTTAAAAGTATTGGAGAGATCAGAAATTCAAGGTCATACCTAATTTTAATAAAAGCTATATACAGCAAACAAATAGCCAACATCAAACTAAATGAAATCCCATTAAAATCAAGGACAAGAAAAAGGGACATTTTGAGAACTGATTTTAATCTTTATTTCTGACTTGTCTATAAAGTTTCCTATGAAAGTTCTCTAAGAAATAGGGGAAAGAGCTTGTAAGAAAAAGAGGATATGGAATTCTAAGAAGAGGGATAAGGAGTGCTCATCTCTTTATGATCTCCCTACCTTGGCAATATTTTACCACTGAACTGCATCTACAGGCCCAATTTTATTCAATCTGCTTTGAAATTGTCCAGTTGTTAGACCAAGGATCACTACATGTGAGAGGAGAGCAAATAACCTGGGAAATGAACTCTGAGGTAAATGGCAGCAGTCTTGGAAGAGACAGGATTCAGGAAATATGTGAACATAAACAGGGTCGTAAGAGAACATCAAGAAGGTAGGACCATCTAGAAAGAGTTGGATAATGGGTTGAGGACATGCCTTAGTCTGCAAAATGCTTGCTACACAGCCATGAGGACCTGAGTTTGGATTTCAGAATCCATGGAAAAATGGAGCAGGGTCTGGTGCCACTGTTGTGACACTGGGGAAGTAAAGACAGGATGGACCATGGAATATGTGACCAGTGGGTTTAGCTGAGATGGTGAACTCCAGGTTCAGTGACAATATCCTGTCTCATAGAATGTATGGAAAGTGTTCAAGAAAGCCACCCACTGTTAATCCCCTGCCTCTACATCCATGTGTGAACACGCGTGCCTCCACACGTGCACAGACAGATTATATGTTATATAACTAAGGAACAGTCGGGGAACAAGGAAGGATTGTGGGAAATTAACTTCCTGAAATCTGAAAATGTCATAAGAAGAGGGGTGTGATACATGCCTGGGAGTGGGATAATCCCAGGGAGGCAGAAAGATTAGGAATTCAAGAAAAACCTGAGGTCCATATCAAGTTCAAGTCCTCTGGTGGCAAATTTTGGTTATAAACTTGAACAAATCTGGATTAAACCAAACTCCAAGCAGCTGATCAGAGGAAGATTTCCTTGATTGGAGTCTTTGAAGCAGGAAGACCCACTCTGAATGCAGATCATTTGAGGTCACCCTAAATCTGGAACCTTCTGGTGGCAGCCCACATATAAGAACATGGAAGGACTCCTTTGCCTTTTGTCTGCTTGCCCTCACTCTCATTGGCAAGTTCGTGTGTCCTGTAGCTGAAGCATGCCTCAGCACGGTATTAGAACCTACTTCTCCATGATCGATACACACTGAAGACTAGCAGAGAGATCTCTAGGAATTCCCTGTGACTTCAGCACAAAAGTGAATCTCCTGAGACACCTAGTCTTGTGAACAGAACAAGTAGCAGATTTTCTGCATTTCCATTGGGAGATAGCCATTTGGGGGCTACACCAACCACAGTCTATAAATTACTTTACTAAACATCTCTCTCTCTCTCTCTCTCTCTCTCTCTCTCTCTCTCTCTCTCTCTCTCTGATTGTTGTTGGGGTCTGGGAATTGCTGCACAAACCACTCAGACACTGATCTCAGGCAACTAGGGATGGTTTACTGAATGCCACACCCCAAGATCAGGCACACGATTCAGCCTCGGGAGCTTAACTGTGACCCTGAGTTAAGTTCCTACAGGGCTTTTTAAGCCTGTGATCTATAAACATTTATTCCAAGTTATTCCACCAATCAGGATTTAGGGATAAGGTGATCTCCTTAGGAACATGTCTTTGTTGTACACGTATCCTGCTCTCATCGGTTGGGGTATGCAACTGTGGCAGGGGACTTGCCTTGCCTAACTAACATTCATGTCTTAATTATCCAACCAGATTGTCAGTTGCCCATGTACATCTCTCTTTCTGCCAAGTAGGATGTCAGTTTCCAGGGAACTTAAACTTACCTTGACCACTACTCAAAATGGAAGTTTTATTCCAAATAGTTTCTTATATTGTGGTTCAGGTATCTCTCTTATGTTGGGGTCCAACCCAGGGGCAGCTTATACCATAAAAGCTTATACACAGCTGCAGGAAGTGCTGTTGGATGGTTGCTTTCGGTCCAAGCTTACTGTGGATAAGAAATTCTTCCAACTTCTATCATGATTAATTTCCAAGGGCACAAAGCATAACAGAATATGTGATCAACTTGGGCATGAGAAAGTTTCCTAGCAAGAGTAGACACAACATATGTTAAAGCTTCCTTTTAATGTTAGTAAAAGCACAAAATGACAGGCTATCCAGGTAACAGTTACCTAGGCCATAACATTTTTTCTTGGCCACCATATTTTACCTAGGCCTTGAGAACTGTGTGTGTGTGTGTGTGTGTGTGTGTGTGTGTGTGTAAGCAGATTATATGCATAAATGTATCTGTATGTTTAATCAGATTATTCACATCTCATCAGAAGCCAAATGTGGTGGCACATGCTATAATGTCAGCTACTCAGAAAGATGAGGTAGAAGGATTGCAACTTTAAGGTCAAAGTGCATAGCAAGTTCAAAGCTGCATAACAAGTTCAAAGCCAGTCTCAGCAAAAATCAATCAATCAATCAATCAATAGCAATGCTGGGAGCTGTTTCTCAGTGAAGGAAGAGTTGTCTAGCATACTCAAGATTTTTAAAACATTTAAAACCTGTGAGAAACAAGGTGATGAGATGATAAATGACCAACTAAATTCCTGTTTAGGAGATGGAAATACCAGAGAGAATTATTTAATAAACAATAGAAGATAATTTCCTAGTCTGTGAGAGATGCAAGTGAATGAATGAAAAGGTTACTAAGGAGCTTCCTGCTCCCAAACCCCGTGGGAGAGAGAGCTCATCGTCCAGACAGGTGGGCACTCCTGAGACTGCAGGGCAGGAGAGACCGTCAGTACTGTCCACCCTTGCTCACATCCCTGGCCCAAGAGGAAACTGTATAGAGCATCTGGGAATAGAAAGATAGGGGCACTCAAGCTGCAGGAACGCTGTGGTCCAGACTCTGCCCGGATCTGAAGGGACCCGATTAAACAGCTCTCTGCACCCAAATCCCGTGGGAGGAGGAGCTAGACCTTCAGAGGGGCAGACACACCTGGGAAGCTAGAGAAGACTGCTCTCTGGCCACATCTCTGACTCTAGAGGAAAAACGCCTAGTGCCATCTGGGCCCCCTGTGCACAGGTTCCGGAGAGAAGGTGGGGCAGGCCCTTCTGGTAGCTGCCATCATGGAGAGCTGAAATCCGGATCTGAGGAGCGACTTCAGGTCCGAGACCAGAGGTAAGACCAACTTTTCTGCTCCAAGTGACCTGCCTGGTGGATTCAGGACACACGCCAACAGGAATACCTGAAGACCAGTAGACAGGAACAACTACATGCATGAAAGCAGAACACTCTGTTCCCATAACTGGCTGGAAGAAAACAGGAAAACAGGTCTACAGCACTCCTGACACACAGGCCTATAGGACAGTCTAGCCACTGTCAGAAATAGCAGAACAAGATAACACCAGAGACAACGTGATGGCAAGAGGCAAGTGCAGGAATCCAAGCAACAGAAACCAAGACTACATGGCATCATTGGAGCCCAATTCTCCCACCAAAGCAAACACGGAATATCCAAACGCACCAGAAAAGCAAGATCTAGATTTAAAATCACATTTGATCATGATGATGGAGGACTTCAAGAAAGACATAAAGAACTCCCTTAGAGAAATGCAGGAAGGGGTTGGGGATTTAGCTCAGTGGTAGAGCGCTTGCCTAGGAAGCGCAAGGCCCTGGGTTCGGTCCCCAGCTCTGGAAAAAAAAAAAAAAAGAGAAATGCAGGAAAACACAAATAAACAAGCAGAAGCCTTTAGAGAGGAAACACAAAAATCCCTGAAAGAATTACAGGAAAACATAATCAAACAGGTGAAGGAATTAGAAATGGAAATAGAAGCAATAAAGAAAGCACAAAGAGAGACAACCCTGGACATAGAAAACCAAAAGAAGAGACAAGGAGCTGTAGATACAAGCATCACCAACAAAATACAAGAGATAGAAGAGAGAATCTCAGGAGCAGAAGATTCCATAGAAATCATCGACACAACTGTCAAAGATAATGTAAAACAGAAAACGCTACTGGCCCAAAACATACAGGAAATCCAGGAAACAATGAAAAGATCAAACCTAAGGATAATAGGTATAGAAGAGAGTGAAGACTCCCAGCTCAAAGGACCAGTAAATATCTTCAACAAAATCATAGAAGAAAACTTCCCTAACCTAAAGAAAGAGATGCCCATAAACATACAAGAAGCCTACAGAACTCCAAATAGATTGGACCAGAAAAGAAACTCCTCCCATCACATAATAGTCAAAACACCAAATGCACAAAACAAAGAAAGAATATTAAAAGCAGTAAGGGGAAAAGGTCAAGTAACATATAAAGGCAGACCTATCAGAATCATACCAGACTTCTCACCAGAGACTATGAAAGCCAGAAGATCCTGAACAGATGTCATACAGACCCTAAGAGAACACAAATGCTATCCCAGGTTACTGTATCCAGCAAAACTCTCAATTAACATAGATGGAGAAACCAAGATATTCCATGACAAAACCAAATGTACACAATATCTTTCTACAAATCCAGCCCTACAGAGGATAATAAATGGTAAAGCCCAACATAAGTAGGCAAGCTATACCCTAGAAGAAGCAAGAAACTAATCGTCTTGGCAACAAAACAAAGAGAACACAAGCACACAAACATAACCTCACATCCAAATACGAATATAACAGGAAGCAACAATCACTATTCCTTAATATCTCTCAACATCAATGAACTTAATTCCCCAATAAAAAGACACAGATTAAGAAAATGGATACGTAATGAGGACTCAGCATTCTGCTGCCTACAGGAAACACACCTCAGAGACAAAGACAGGCACTACCTCAGAGTGAAAGGCTGGAAAACAACTTTCCAAGCAAATGGTCTGAAGAAGCAAGCTGGAGTAGCCATTCTAATATCGAATAAAATCGGTTTTCAACCAAAAGTCATCAAAAAAGATAAGGAAGGGCACTTCATATTTATCAAAGGAAAAATCCACTGAGATGAACTCTCAATCCTAAATATCTATGCTCCAAATACAGGAGCACCTACATACATACATAAAAGAAACCTTAATAAAGCTCAAAGCACACATTGCATCTCACACAATAATAATAGGAGATTTCAACACCTCACTCTCATCAATGGACAGATCATAGAAACAGAGATTAAACAGAGACATAGATAGACTAAGAGATTCATGAACCAAACGGATGTAACAGATATTTATAGAACATTCTACCCTAAAAAAAAGGATATATACCTTCTTGTCACCACCTCATGGTACTTTCTCCAAAACTGACCATAATAATCGGTCATAAAACAGGCCTCAACAGATACCGAAAGATAGAAACAATTCCATGTGTCTGATCAGACCACTACGGGCTAAAGCTGGTCTTCTATAACAATAAGGGAAGAATGTCCACATTTACATGGAAGTTGAATAATGCTCTACTCAATGATAACCTGGTCAAGGAAGATATAAAGAAAGAAATTCAAGACTTCTTAGAATTTAATGGAAACGAAGGTACAACATACCAAAACGTATGGGACACAAAGAAAGCTGTGCTAAGAGGAAAACTCATAGCTCTGAGTGCCTGCAGAAAGACAGGAGAGAGCATGTATCAGCAGCTTGACAGCACACATAAAAGCTCTAGAACAAAAAGAAGCAAACACACCCAGGAGGAGTAGAAGGCAGGGATAATCAAATTCAGAGCTGAAATCAACCAAGTAGAAACAAAAAGGACCATACAAAGAATCAACAGAACAAAAAACTGGTTCTTTGAGAAAATCAACAAGATAGATAAACCCTTAGCCAGACTAACCAGAGAACACAGAGTGTGTCCAAATTAGCAAAATCAGAAATGAAAAGGGAGACATAACTACAGAATCAGAGGAAATTAAAAAAAAATCATCAGATCCTACTACAAAAGCCTATATTAAACAAAACGTGAAAATCTGGAGGAAATGGGCAATTTCATAGACAGATACAAGGTATCAAAGTTAAATCAGGAACAGATAGACCATTTAAACAACCCCATAACTCCTATAGAAATAGAAGCAGTCATTAAAAGTCTCCCAACCAAAAAGAGCCCAGGTCCAGATGGGTTCAGTGCAGAATTCTATCAGACCTTCATAGAAGACCTCATACCAATACTGTCCAAACTATTCCACAAAATTGAAACAGATGGAGCGCTACTCAATTCCTTCTATGAAGCCACAATTACTCTTATACCTAAACCACACAAAGACCCAATAAAGAAAGAGAACTTCAGACCAATTTCCCTTATGAATATCGACGCAAAGATACTGAATAAAATTCTTGCAAACTGAATCTAAGAGCACATCAAAACAATCATCCATCATGATCAAGTAGGCTTCATTCCAGGGATGCAGGAATGGTTCAATATACGGAAAACCATCAACATAATCCAGTATATAAACAAACTGAAAGATAAAAACCACATGATCATTTCATTAGATGCTGAGAAAGCATTTGACAAAATTCAACACCCCTTCATGATAAAAGTCCTGGAAAAAACAGGAATTCAAGGCCCATACCTAAACATAGTAAAAGCCATATACAGCAAACCAGTAGTTAACTTTAAACTAAATGGAGAGAAACTTGAAGCAATCCCACTAAAATCAGGGACTAGACAAGGCTGCCCACTCTCTCCCTACTTATTCAACATAGTTCTCAGTTCTCGAAGTCCTAGCCAGAGCAATCAGACAACAAAGGATCAAAAGGATACAGATTGGAAAGGAACAAGTCAAAATATCACTATTCGCAGATGATACGATAGTATATTTAAGTGATCCCAAAAGTTCCACCAGAGAACTACTAAGCCTGATAAACACCTTCAGCAAAGTGGCTGGGTATAAAATTAACTCAAATAAATCAGTAGCCTGATAAGAACTTCAAGCCTCTGAAGAAAGAAATTGAAGAAGATCTCAGAAGACGGAAAGATTTCCCATGCTCGTGGATTGGCAGGATTAATATAGTAAAAATGGCCATTTTACCAAAAGTGATCTACAGATTCAATGCAATCCCCATCAAAATTCCAACTCACTTCTTCATAGAGTTGGACAGAACAATTTGCAAATTCATCTGGAACAACAAAAAACCCAGGATAGCTAAAACTATCCTCAACAATAAAAGGACTTCAGGGGGAATCACTATCCCTCAACTCAAGCAGTATTACAGAGCAATAGTGAAAAAAACTGTATGGTATTGGTACAGAGACAGGCAGATAGACCAATGGAATAGAATTGAAGACCCAGAAATGAACCCACACACCTATGGTCACTTGATTTTTACTTTTTTTTTTTCGGCCCACCCCCACTTGATTTTTGACAAAGGAGCCAAAACCATCCAATGGAAAAAAGATGGCATTTTCAGCAAATGGTGTTGGTTCAACTGGAGGTCAGCATGTAGAAGAATGCAGATCGATCCATTCTTATCACCCTGTATAAATCCTAATTCCAAGTGGATTGAGGACCTCCACATCAAACCAGATACACTCAAACTAATAGAAGGAAAAGTGGGGAAGAATCTCGAACACATGGGCACTGGAGAAAACTTCCTGAACAAAACACCAATGGCTTATGCTCTAAGATCAAGAATCAACAAATGGGATCTCAGAAAACTGCAAAACTTCTATAAGGCAAAGGACACTGTTGTTAGGACAAAACAGCAACCAACAGATTGGGAAAAGATCTTTACTAATCCTACAACTGATAGAGGGCTCATATCCAAAATATACAAAGAACTCAAGAAGGTAGACCGCAGAGAGACAAATAACCCTATTAAAAAATGGGGTTCAGAGCTAAACAAAGAATTCACAGCTGAAGAATGCTGAATGGCTGAGAAACACCTAAAGAAATGTTCAACATCTTTAGTCATAAGGGAAATGCAAATCAAATCAACCCTGAGATTCCACCTCACACCAGTGAGAATGGCTAAGATCAAAAACTCAGGTGACAGCAAATGCTGGCGAGGATGTGGAGAAAGAGGAACACTCCTCCATTGTCGGTGGGATTGCAGACTGGTACAACCATTCTGGAAATCAGTCTGGAGGTTCCTCAGAAAATTGGACATTGAACTACCTGAGAACCCAGCTATACCTCTCTCGGGCATATACCCAAAAGATGCCCCAACATATAACAAAGACATGTGCTCCACTATGTTCATCGCAGCCTTATTTATAATAGCCAGAAGCTAGAAAGAACCCAAATGCCCTTCAACAGAGGAATGGATACAGAAAATGTGGTACATCTACACAATGGAATATTACTCAGCTATCAAAAACAATGCCTTAATGAAATTCATAGGCAAATGGATGGAACTGGAAAATATCATCCTGAGTGAGCTAACCCAATTACAGAAAAACACACATGTTATGTACTCATTGATAAGTGGCTATTATCCCAAATCCTTGAATTACCCTAGATGCACAGAACATATGAAACTCAAGAAGGATGACCAAAACGTGGATGCTTTACCCCTTCTTTCAAAGGGGAACAAGAATACCCTTGGCAGGGAATAGGGAGGCAAAGTTTAGAATAGAGGCAGAAGGAACACCCATTCAGAGCCTGCTCCACATGTGGCCCATACATATACAGCCACCAAACTAGATAAGATGGATGAAGCAAAGAAGTGCAGGCTGACAGGAACCGGATGAAGATCTCTCCTGAGAGACACAGCCAGAATACGACAAATACAAAGGCGAATGCCAACAGCAAACCACGGAACTGAGAATGGAACCCCAGTTGAAGGAATCAGAGAAAGGAATGTATGAGCTTGAAGAGGCTTGAGACCCCATATCAACAACAATGCCAAGCATCCAGAGCTTCCAGGGAACTAAGCCACTACCCAAAGACTATACATGGACTGACCCTGGGCTCCACCTGCATAGGTAGCAATGAATAGCCTAGTAAGGGCACCAATGGAAGGGGAAGCCCTTGGTCCTGCCAAGACTGAACCCCCAGTGAATGGGATTCTTGTGGGGAGGGCGGTAATGGGGGGAGGATAGGGAGGGGAACACCCATATAGAAGAGGAGGGGGAGAAGTTAGGGGGATATTGACCTGGAAACCAGGAAAGGGAATAACAATTGAAATGGAAATAAGAAATACCCAATTTAATAAAGATGGAGAAAAAAAATGAAAAGGTTACTAAGTATCGCATACCAAGGCAATGGAAACACCTGAAGACCATGTTTGGGTAATTTGTATTTCTTTCTCTTTGGGTGTGTGTGTGTGTGTGTGTGTGTGTGTGTGTGTGTGTGTGTGTGTGTGTGTGTGATTTATATTGCTAAAGACTAGAGATGATCTCCAAAGACATCCCGAAGATGCAGATGTGCTGGCTAAGTGCCTGTCCTTCTTGCACTCATGAGACTGAGGCAGGTAGGAACCTGTGAGCTTGAAACTGGCCTGACGTCCTGCTTCAAAAGAAAAAGTACCAGAAAGAAACGAACTCTCGGCATTAAAGAAAAGTCTTACCAGATCACACAGCATGAATTATATTCCAAACCATTCAAAATGAAATACTTGAGAGGTTTTATTACTCCTCTGAGGTCCTGACAAACCGGCAGCCACTGACTGGTAGTTCCTCTGCTTTTGCAGTTTGATTTTTAGTTCCTCATACATCTTCCTGTTTCCATTAAAGGTCTACTGTGAGAGCCTGTGCCCGAAAACAAAACGAAGAACAGGACAACAAACAACAAAGAAGAGGTTGGACCAGGAGGCTGTCTTGGTGCTTCAAGGTACCTGTCACCGACATCACCGGTGGGAAGAACCGATTCCCACAGATTGCCCTTTGGTCTCTCTCTGACCTGGCCCATGTACTGGCTAGTTTCATGTTAATTTGTTAAGCACAAGCTAGGTGGCCTTAGTGAGAAAATATTTCCTTAAGATCCATTTGTGAGGCATTATTCTTAATTAGTGTTCAATGGGAGAGGAACCACCACTGTGGTTGGTGCTACCTGTAGACTGGTGGTCCTGGGTTCAATAAGAAATCAGGCCACAGGGAGCCACAGGGAGCAGGCCAGTAAATGTCACCCCTCCGTGTCCTTTGCATCAACGCCTTCCTCCAAGTTCCCACCCGGTTTGACTTCCTGCTCTCATTGCTTTTGTTGAATAATCATTAAATGAAATTGTGAGCAAAAGAAACCCTTCCTTCCCAAGTTACTTGGGTCATGGTGCTTCATCATAGTAGAGAAACTTGAACTAAGACACATGTGTATGTGTGCCCACATGCGTGTGCACACACAGTGAAAAACAAAAGATTTATATAAGTATTTTTCAGGAGAGAGAGGGTTTGGGACAGAGGTACTCTGATACAGATATTGGTGGAGGACCCTGTGTCTGGGCCTATGCTGTGGTCTGTATGGACGGAGGTATTCAGATACAGATGTTAGTGGGGAATTCTGTGTCTGGGTTCGTCCTGTGGTCTGAATGTGAAGTGTCCACACGGGCTGTTCATGGTTTGAGCATTTGGTTTCAAGCTGGTGGTCTACTGGGTAAGACTTTGAAACGTTTAAGAGGTGAAACATGCAAGGACCCCAGTAGGGGAAGCTGACAGAAGGATTGCAACCCCATAGGAAGGTGCCCTCAGGGACTAGAGGGCCAACCAAGGAATGTATCCTGGAGGGATCCATGGCTCTTCCATAGGTAGCAGAGGATGGCCTTGTCTGACATCAATGGGAGGGGAGACCCTCGTTGCTGCGGAGGCTTGACGCACCCGCATAGGGAGATGCTGGAGCAGTGGGCAGGAGAGAGGTAAAGGGAGGGGGAGAGGGGCAGATATGGGATGGGGAGTTGTGGAGGGGTAACTGGGAAGAAGGTTATCTTTTTTTTTTTTGCATTTTTTTTTATTAACTTGAGTATTTCTTATATACATTTCAATGTTATTCCCTTTCCCTGCCGGGCAAACATCCCTCTCCCCTCCCTTCTATATGGGTGTTCCTCCCCACCTTTCCCCCACTGCCGCCCCCCCCCCAACTGTCCAGTTCACTGGGGGTTCAGTCTTAGCAGGACCCAGGGCTTCCCTTCCACTGGTGATCTTACTAGGATATTCATTGCTACCCATGAGGTCAGAGTCCAGGGTCAGTCCATGTATAGTCTTTAGGTAGTGGCTTAGTCCCTGGAAGCTCTGGTTGCTTGGCATTGTTGTACATATGGGGTCTCGAGCCCCTTCAAGCTCTTTCCAGTTCTTTTCTCTGATTCCTTCAACGGGGGTCCTATTCTCAGTTCAGTGGTTTGCTGCTGGCATTTGCTTTCTGTATTTGCTGTATTCTGGCTGTGTCTCTCAGGAGAGATCTACATCCGCCCTGTCGGTCTGCACTTCTTTTTTCATCCATCTTATCTAATTGGGTGGCTGTATATGTATGGGCCACATGTGGGGCAGGCTCTGAATGGGTGTTCCTTCAGTCTCTGTTTTAATCTTTGCCTCTCTCTTCCCTGCCAAGGGTATTCTTGTTCCCCTTTTAAAGAAGGAGTGAAGCATTCACATTTTGATCATCCGTCTTGAGTTTCATTTGTTCTAGGCATCTAGGGTAATTCAAGCATTTGGGCTAATAGCCACTTATCAATGAGTGCATACCACGTATGTCTTTCTGTGATTGGGTTAGCTCACTCAGGATGATATTTTCCAGTTCCAACCATTTGCCTATGAATTTCATAAAGTCATTGTTTTTGATAGCTGAGTAATATTCCATTGTGTAGATGTACCACATTTTCTGTATCCATTCCTCTGTTGAAGGGCAGAAGGATATCTTTTGAGATGTAAACGAATGGGTTGCTTAAGTTTACAAAGGAGGTGGAGTATGTTGGAGGAAGTGGGCCCCTGGAGGCTTTATAGCCTGTGACACTGCCTCCTTGCTTTCTCTGCCTGTTTACTGCTGATGCACTGTGACCAGCTGGTTTCCTGCTCCTGTCAAGCTTTCTGTACCACCATGAAATACAGATCTTCAAACTGTAAGTCAGAATAAGCCTTCTTTCCTGTGAGCTGTTTTTGTCAGGGTATTTTATCCCAGCAACAGAAAAAATAACAACAGGCTGTGCTAGCAAAAATGAAAATAACTAAGCAAAGCCTTAGGCTGTCAGGTCTGGGCGGGCTCCTTCAGTACTGGGAAGGAGCAGGAAGCTAGAGTTGGGGAACTGTGTCTCTAGATAAGGGCATGACCTTCGTCTCATAATTGCTAAGTATGTGTATGCGAGGGATGGTGAGGGCGGTCCAGGTACAAGTATAAAAATAACTAGTCAAGGAGCTGAGAAGCCTGAGGATTGATAGATTTCTAGGGGGTTTTATACAGTAGTGAGAAGAGCTCTTTACTGAGGATTGGTGGCATCAAATGTGTCACTGCTGCAAGATGGAACCCTCCTCTAGGTGCCAGATGAAAGACTCGTTTTAGTTAGGTATGGCACATACTTGTTAATCCCAAAACCTCAAGGGTAGAAATAGGAATTGCTTCCATCAGATTGGGCTGTTTGCAGTCGCGGGTGGCAACATTTTGCTTGGTTGTCAATTGATGTGAGAGGGCAGGGTGCCACCCCTGGGTTAAGCGTGGCATGCTGGCACAAACTTTAATTCCAGCATTCTGAAGGCAGAGGCAGGAAAATTTCTGACTTTGATGCCAACCTGGTCTACAGGACAGCCAGGGCTACACAGAGAAGCCTTTCCTTGAAAAACCAAAATAAATAGATAATTGAGAACAGAAAGAAAACAAGGTAAGAAGCCATAGAGAGTGAACCAGTGAGCAGCATCCCTCCGTGATCTCTGCACTAGCTTTTGCCTACAGTTCTTCCGGCCTTGACTTCATTCCCTGACTTCTCTTACAGATGAACCACACCTGGGAGTGGAAGTAAACCCTCCCCAGTGAAGCTTTGGTCATGGTGCACATCATGCGAATATGAAAGCTACCTTGAGGCTGGAGAGATGGCTCCGTGGTTAAGAGCACTGACTGCTCTTCCAGAGGTCCTGAGTTCAAATCCCAGCAACCACATGGTGGCTCACAACCATCTGTAATGAGTTCTGATGCCCTCTTCTGGTGTGTCTGAAGACAACTGCAGTGTACTTATATATAATAAATAAATAAATCTTTAAAAAAAAAAGAAAGAAAGGTACCCCGAACACCCAACAACTGCTCTCCTTTCCCCTTTAGAAAATGGCTGAGCATGGGGAGGCCTCCGAGGATCGAGTTTCTGAGTTTGATTATGAATATCTCCCTGAGCTCTCTGCTCGTCTTGGGGTGGATGCAGTTCAGCTGGCAAAGAGCCAAGAAGAAGAAGACCATAAAGAACGGATGAAAATGAAGAAAGGTTTTAATGCACAGATGCGCAGTGAAGTCAAACGACTGAGGACTTTTGTGACCTATGATGCGTTCAGATCGTGGACCCCACAGGAGATGGCAGCTGCTGGGTTTTACTACACGGGTGTGAGACATGGGGTTCAGTGCTTCTGCTGTAGCTTAATCCTCTTTGGTACTAGCCTCAAGAAAGTTCCCATAGAGAGCCACAGGAAATTACGTCCCCAGTGTGAGTTCCTTTCGGGCAAAGATGTTGGAAACATTGGCAAGTACGACATACGGGTGAAGAGTCCAGAGACACTGCCGAGAGGTGGCAAAGCAAGGTACCATGAGGAGGAGGCCAGACTGGAGTCCTTTGAGGACTGGCCATTTTATGCCCATGGGACATCACCTCGTGTACTCTCAGCAGCTGGCTTTGTCTTTACAGGTAAGAGGATTCCGTTTTGTGAGGTGTTTCTGTGGTATTTAAAGTTTAGGTTTCATTTTGTGCGTAATATTTTTTTAGTGAACCCTCATTGATGAAGATGCTATGTTAAACATAAGATGCATTTCATTCAATTTCAAGTGCAACAATTTTGCTTCTGCTTTAATATGTGTTTAGTGTAGCTTTATTGGTTTGCTATATATCTGTCTGTAAACATACACACACACACAGACACATATGTTTGCCTGTGTATCAAGTGTTACTTCTCTTCATATGTAGACCTTCAGTGTAGCAGCAGTGAGCTGAGGGTATAGCCCAGTGCTAGAGCATTTCTGCAGCCCCTACAAATACACTCGTGCTGGGCTGGAGTGCGTCTTGTTCTGGTACAGTCTGGTCAGCTCCAAGACACAGGTCGTGCTATTGCCAGTCAGTCATATGCTTTCCTGCCTCTGTAGGTAAAAGGGACACTGTGCAGTGTTTCTCCTGTGGTGGATGCTTGGGAAACTGGGAAGAAGGAGATGATCCCTGGAAGGAGCATGCCAAGTGGTTCCCCAAGTAAGCTGCAAAAGTTTTATTCTTAAAGTGTCCAGCTTAAATAAAGGTTTTAAATGATGTATTCCATTTTTATTAGATATATATCCTACAAGTGTGTACAAAAGCATGAACTCATGCAAGTGTGTGTGTATGTTGTGTGTGTTGTGTGGTGTGTGTGGTAAATGATGTGTGTGTGGTGTGTGTTTATGTGGTGTGTGTGTGTGACTGTGTGTGGTGTGTGGTGTGTGGTGTGTGTGTGTGGTATATGTGTGTGGTGTGTGTGTGTGGTGTGTGGGGTGTGTGTGTGTGTGTGTGTTGTGTGGTATGTGTGTGTATGTGTGGAGGTGTGTGTGTGTGTGTGGGGTGTGTGTGTGTGTGTATGTGTGTGTATGTGGTGTGTGTGTATGTGTGTGTGTGTGTATGTGTGTGTGGTGGTGTGTGTGTAGTATGTGTGAGTGTGTGTGTGTGATGTGTGTGTGTGTGTGTGTGTGTATGTGTGGTGTGTGTGTTTGTGTGTGTGTGTGTGGTGTGTGTGTGTTGTGTGTGTATGTGTGTGTGGTATGTGTGTGTGTGGTGTGTGGTTTTTGTTGTGTGTGTGAGGTCTGTGTGTGTGTGTGTGTGTGTGTGTGTTTGTGTGTGTGTGTGTGTGTGTGTGTGTGTGTGTGTGTGTGTGTGTGTGTGGTGTGTGTGTGTGTGTGTGTGTGTGTGTGTGTGTGTGTGTGTGGTGTGTGTGTGTGTGTGTGTGGTGTGTGTGTGTGTGTGTGTGTGTGGTGTGTGTGTGTGGTGTGTGTGTGTGTGTGTGTGTGTGTGTGTGTGTGTGTGTGTGTGTGTGTGTGTGTGTGTGTGTGTGTGTGTGTGTGTGTGTGTGTGTGTACCACAGAGGCCAAAAGAGGGCACAAAGCTCCTGGGTATGGGTTGTGCTACAGATGGTTGTGAACTGTTATGTGGGTTTTTAGAACCTAGCTCAGTTCCTCTGGAAGAACAGCCATTGCTGCTAACTATGGAAGTCACTACTCCACCTTTAGTCAATTTCATGGTTTTTGTTTACTTGCTTGTTTAATCTTGCTTGTTCATCTGTGTTTTACCTGCATGTCTGTGCTGGGGTTCCAAAGTCCTGGAATTGGAGTTAGAGACTGGTGTGGGCTGCCATGTGGGTGCTGGGAATTGAACCCAGGTCCTCTGGAAGAACAAGCAGTGCCCTTAACTTCTGAGTCATCGCTTCAGCCCTCAGTGTCAGGTTTTCAAAAAGCAAATCAATACTAGGGACCAAAGAGCCACATTACTGGAGCTTCCCTTTGAGATGTATACCCTCCCCTTACCCACATTGGGATAACTCTAGAACTTTTCAAGCAAGATTTGTGAAAAATCTGAATCACTTGAACTTAAACTCCCCCCATACTTCAGTTAATTATTATATAGATGTGCGTGTGATGAATCTAGTGTATGTTTGCATGTAGAATACATGTGTGTGTACATATGTGGGCTTAGGAAGCCGCAGATTAACATAGGAGGGCATTTTCCTGATCACTCTCCCCTCATATTTTTTTAATCTCAAATCATTTCATTTTATTGAGACAGTAACACGATATTCTTGCCTACCTGACAGCCCCCACTTCCACACACACAAAATCTAGTCCTCTGTTCCTTCCTAGATCAGCCTGAGGTGAATAGCTGGTGGTGTCCCCTCAGACCATGGTAAAGTCCAGGCCCATGCTGCTGCTGAGGGCGGGGCTGTGTCTGAGTTCATGGCCTTGCAACAGCAGGGTGTCTGTTACCATTAAGGCCCATGGGGACATACCTGGTCTGGGCTGTGGCGGGAACCATTGTTGTCTGTGGGCTGTGCAGAGCTGACCCCATATCTCATTGACTGCTGCACTTGAGAGAGCTATCCTTGTCTCTAACTACCTGCAGCACAGGAGAGAGCAGCCTGAGATCCCCTCAGGAAGCACAGTAGAGCGGGCTTCATGGTTTCATGGGTGGTGGATGAGTCTGCCCAAAGGGCACGAGCTTGGGAGAGCTGGCCTCACCCCTCACTGGCCATGTGGTAGTGTGGGGTCTTAGGTTAAGGTGCCCACTCCCATTCACTTTCTTGCTGCCTAGGGCAGGCTGGAGAGCTGGCCCCACTCCTAACCTGGGCAGCATGGGAGAGCTGGTCCTGAGAGCATGAGATTGGGAGAACAGTCCCCACCCTTCACTGGCTGAAGCACCTGAGGGTAGGCCCTGCCCCTTGCCTGGGCAGCACAGTAGTGCTGGCCCTGGTGTTCCAGACTTGGGTGAGCAGGCTCTGAGGGAGTGTGAGAGCAGGAAAGCTGGCTCTGTCCCTTGCTGACTGCAGCCCTGACTGAGTTAGCCAGAGCAGTGTTGGAGAGCTCACCCTGGTGGTGTGGGTGCAGGAGATCTGGTAGACTGACCACTTAGCCTACTCCCACCAGGCTCAGATCCTGGGCTTGGAGTTGGTCCGCCCCAACATCTATTCCATCCATGAACTGCTGGAGTGTGTAAAGAGGCTGCTCCTACAGATCTAAAGCTGCAGGGTCTCCATGACCTAGAGTGACAACAGGAGATCTGAGAGGAGTCTCGGGGAGGATCCAGTACTCACAGGGTAGCAATAGAATGAACTCTAAAAAACAGACCCATGATTCTTTACAATGAACATTTGCAAGTAAAGGTGTGTGGACAAAAGAGCATACTGTGGGACGCACTGTGACACACCACAGCTTCCGCAACAAGATTTTGTTGTTTTCGTTTTATTTTTTGATTTTCTCTTGGGAGGGCATGTTGCCGTAAAAATGAAAAAGGCAGAACTGGTTCTCAAAAGTACCACTCCACGCTTTTCTCTCTCTCTCTGACCTGGGCGTTCCGCGAGTCATTCCTGTGTGACACTTCACCACGCTGCTTTGCTTCACTCACAGTTCCCTTGGCGGGTTGTTACCACGCCAGGCTCACAATCCCCATTCCATGGCGGGCTTGCCGTGTCCCGCCACCACAACTTCTATTGAACTCAATTAAGTCGACAGGTGAAAGAACACACCACAATAACCCCTGATCCAATTGATAAGATATCATTTACCCATCCAGACAGCACAAAATCCTGTACACACCCATCCCTTAAAAATATTTATGATAACCTGTATCTATGCTCAGAGAAGAATCTTAACGTCTGCTGCCATGTTCTCCCTGCCCCTCTTCCTCGCTCCGGCTTCCTCTCCTCCTTCTCAAACTTTTCTCCGGCCCATCCTTCCTTCTTGTCCAATGATAGGCCTCCTTCTATCCTGTACCTGCCTTCCTGCATAAATATAACATCCTGCAAGGGCGGTTGCAAGGGCAGATACAAAGTGATAGGGAGATAAGTGGGATTGTGGTGCATGATTTAAAATTCACAAAGAATTGGTAAAAAGTTAATGAAAATATATCATATAAAAATTTTAAAAATAAAAACATTCAAAAATGATCAGCACATTGCAAACATACGTTGTGATAGAGGACAAGTCTATCATGCTATTGGGAAAATGGTCAATTGTGTTGTTTCTTACAGATGTGAATTTCTTCAAAGTAAGAAATCCTCAGAGGAAATTGCCCAGTATGTTCAAAGCTACAAGGGATTTGCTCATGTAACGGTAATTTACATCAACCAATTTTTTTTCAAAAATCTTTTTACTGCCTAATGTCTGAGGTGAGGTGGTGTTTGTTTCTTTTTTAAGATTTATTTATTTAATGTATATGAGTACACTGTCGCTGTCTTCACCAGAAGAGGGCATCAGATCTCATTACAATGGTTGTGAGCCACCATGTGGTTGCTGGGAATTGAACTCAGGACCTCTGGGAGAGCAGTCAGTGCTCTTAGGCTCTGAGCCATCTCTCCAGCTCCACCCACCCCCCCAATGTTTTTGTTGTTTTTTTTTAATGGTTTCTGTGACTCTCTTCCTTTCTCCTTCATCTTTTTGCTTCTTACCCATAGAGTGTGGGAGAGTTAGGAGTCCATTGTCCTGCTAAGCTAGAATCACTTCTGGTTTGATTTTTCTGTCTGGCTTTGGGCTGGTTCTGGCTGCCTTTTGCTTGAACATGGTGTGAAAAATCGGGAAGAGGGCTGTTCCTCAGGGGGGAAAAAACTGGTGAAATTTTCCTAGACAGCATATTGTTCAATTGGCAGGTGCCTCTGAAGGTTGCTCCTCTCTGTGTCTGAATTCTGCATTAATTAAAATACATTTGTAGTGTGTAACCTAGTTCTGTCTTTGAGCTGGGTGTTTCGTATGAGTGACCCTGTCTGCGGTTTCCACCTGGCTACAGGTAAACATTCACTGTTGTTTCGCACTGAATAAAACATTTTCCATGGGCTAGAGAGATGGCTCAGTGGTTAAGAGCACTGACTGCTCTTCCAGAGGTCCTGAGTTCAATTCCCAGCAACCACATGGTGGCTCACAAACATCTGTATTATGATCTGATGCGTGTGTGTGTGTGTGTGTGTGTGTGTGTGTGTGTGTGTGTATAGTCAACACTAATGGTGTGTTTCACCAACAACTCTGTAGCTCTCATGGAATTTTACCTTCAGTTGAAGCTCACACATAGATGTACATTTTATAAATCAACTAAAAAAAAATTCTTTCCTTAGGGAGAACATTTTGTGAAGTCCTGGGTTAGAAGAGAATTACCTATGGTATCAGGTAAAATCTCAGGCACATTCCAAACACTTTGCTGGTTTCTTTCTTCATTCGCTGGTAATTACCCTTGCCCCACAACTGTTGGAGTAATTTCCAACTTGAATAAGCCTGTATAAAAACACGCAATCCAGGGGTTGGGGATTTAGCTCAGTGGTAGGGCGCTTGCCTAGCAGGTGCAAGGCCCTGGGTTCGGTCATCAGCTCCAAAACAAAACAAAACAAAACAAAACAAAAAACCAAAAAAAAAAACAAAACAAAACCACGCAAGCCAGTTATTATATTTATATTTATATGCAGGTTGGGCACATCTAAGTCACTTCCCAGCCAGGAGACCCTTTGTTACCTGCAGGTTCTCCTGGCCAGGTGGTTCTTCTCCATCCTTGCTTCTTCTTCTTCTTCTTCTTCCTCTGTCCTCTCTCCTTCCTCCTTCTCTCTCTAACTGCCCCCACTTTCTCCTCCATCCCACCTTTCCCCTTCACTGCCCAATCACAGGCCTCTATTGACAAGTGAATGGGGAGAAGGTTCACATGAGATCACCTGAATAAGAGATCAGCTGCTTGTCAGGGGCAGCCCCACCAGAGGAATTAGCATCAGAATGCAACCAGCACCAGGGCAACCCACCACACACAACCCAGGATTCACCTTTATTCTTTTAAGATCTTTGCAGATTCATAAGAACCACTAGGCCTGAAGCTTTACAAATTTTTCAAAAGTAACATTAAAAGCCATAACTCTTAATGAATACTTACTTTTTTTCACTTCATGTTTCACATACATTTTTAAAAGGTAGGAATTGAACCCCATACTCTGTAAGAGTCCTCAGTGCTCTTAAGCCCTGAGCCACCTCTCCAGGCCCCGGAGAAAGAATGAATCCTGCATTACATTTTAAAACCTTAATCATATACCGAAATGGATAGAATGAGTGGAGTACCGCAGACTTGGCAGTTCTGCTCTAGCATTTAAAACAAGGTTACTCGTGGATCTTCGATTCCTTCCTGCTTTTCTAACCATCTGCAAAGGGAGGCTAAATAAAGCACAGGTCATCAGATTATCACACACACACACACACACACACACACACACACACACACACACACACACACACAGCTACCTTGAGCTTTGGTATCAAAGCCCACTGGTCTCACCTCCATCTTTTTTCCCAAGCTTACTGCAATGACAGTGTCTTTTCAAACAAAGAACTAAGGATAGACACGTTTAAGGACTGGCCCCATGATTCACCTGTGACTGTCGAAGCTTTGGTCAGAGCAGGCCTTTTCTACATAGGTAAGTCAGTATTTCACATCTACTAGATGTTCTAATCCCCATCATTCCCAATAGATCCCTTTGCTGCCCCATAAGAACTTCACTTTCCTACAACTCCTTGGCGCTCACCTGATGTCTAGGCTGACAGTATCCAATCCCTCTTACCCAGGCAACAACCTCCCCAGCTCCCTAATATTTGTTGAATCAGAACTTATATGGACATAACTACCTTTAAGAGTTGCTAAGAAATAGGCTGTTTTTCTCAGGAAGCAAAGTGCCTACTTAAAGAGTTGGGGTTCCCCGGGGCTGGGGAGATGGCTCCCTCAAGGCTCTGTCCTCACACTCACCCTTGTCTTCTTCAGCTCCCTATTCTAGACAAGACATAAGCTCTAGACCCCAGGGGCTTTGGCCACACAGATGAGGACGCCGTTCTCCACAGTGCCTTCACGGTTCAAGAGTGGAGGATGGTGGATCCTCTGCTTCCAGTTGGGTCCCTTGGCTCAGGCACATTAGGATTCTTCCCTCAGAATACAGTCTCATGCGCGATGTGCTCTTATTTCCAGCGGAGTATAGCTGGCAAGAATACGGGGAGAGACAAGTAGTTCCTCATGGTCTCACTGACATAGAAGCTCCTTTATTTGCTCCTGGGTTTTGCACTGATGTATTCTTTCTGACTTACTCAGTAAGCAATTGCTTTTCGGTTGCCTGTGCCTGCGAATGTCCAGTATGGCGTTAGTGTCCAGAACAGACAGAAATCTCTGCTCGTTGAGATTGAGATGCTGTTCCAGATTCTGATGGCAAATCTTTCAGGATGATACCTTTGGGAGAGGTTTCGTCAAAGCACTGACCACTCCAGTGAAGGGTCAAGAGTCCTGTGTGAACTGCTGCTTCCTGAATGACTTGGCCATACGAGCCAACTGGGATGAGAGCAGAATTTCATTAGATAATCCGGAGTTGTCTTCTTGTGATATGATGGCTGTATGTGCTGTAGAACTGACCCCATTCCTTTTCTAGGCAAAAAGGACATTGTCCGGTGTTTCTCCTGTGGAGGATGCATGGAGAATTGGGTGGAAGGTGATGACCCAATAGAAGAACACACCAAGTTTTTTCCCAAGTGAGCAAAATGACTTCTCCTGACTTTAAACGTGCCTCAAGCCCCTAAAATCCTGCCTCTGCCCTACACAGGCTGGGTTATTGTCTGTGAGTCTTTTAAGTTCACTTTAGCTTTCGCGTGGACTGGTATTAACTCTGCTTCATCCCACATTCTCAGTGTGTTCTCACCATTCCTTTACAGATCATGTGTACTGAGCAGTTTAGAGATACAGTATAAATGTCTCATAGGATCCAACACTGACATCACTGGAAATGTTCTTCCTATTTAATCCTCTCTCTCTCTCTCTCTCTCTGTTTACACATCTGTTACAATCTCAATATAAATATTTAATTGCACAGAACCATTTTTATGACTTTTCTCTCCTCTGCACAGCTGTGTATTTCTTCAAACCCTGAAGTCCTCTGCAGAAGCGATCCCAACCCTTCAGAGCCACTGTGCATGTCCAGAAGCCATGGTAATGACCACTGCCCTCTTGTGACTCAGCAGCATGTGGTCGTGTGCTTAAACACTAACCATTGCAAGCAGGAGCTGTTGACTGTAACTGTGTCACAACTGAATAAATTCTAAAGTTTTTAGTAAGCAACTACCATATGATAGTGTAGAGGGGTCTTCACAGTGAATTCTGAGTCCTTCTCCCATAGGAAGTCTACCATCAGATTCTTTTAGACTCACCCTTGACTAACATGCAGACTAGATACGTCCCGCCTTCTCCAGAGGGCAGTACTCTTAACTTCCTGCTTGAACGTTTGAACTGTAAAGGCTTGCGTGATTTACCTCGTTGGGTTTTTGCTTGATACAGATGCTCAGTTGGTGGCCTGGGCTGACCTGGAATGTGTGATCTTCTACCTCAGCCTTTAAAATGCTAGGTTTACAGTTGTGTGCAAACGCCCAGCTGCAATGGCTTTTTTAGTGAACCCAAGGCCGGCTGCATCCTTGGCAAGCACTCTAGGTTCATGGATACAAGATTATAAAGCCAGAAAGGACTTTTGCTAGGGCCTTAATATTTATATGTGCTTTATATTGGTGCATTTAAAAACGACCTTGCAAGGGCTGCACCTATGCTCAGTTGGCAGAAGGCCTCATGAAGATGCAGCTAAGTCTAGAAGACACTGGGTCCTCAGTGATTACATAGCACTCCGGTATCATGCGAATTGGTGTAAAAAAGGGTTTATCTTTCAAAGGAAACCACAAGTGAAAGCAACCATGAGGATCCAGTGGCAGTTCATTCTTCTGTGGCAGGTAAGAACTGGAAAGCAGCATGGGATTGTGGGTATTTATTTGTACATAGCATTTGAAGGGAAAGTGTTTATGGTTGTCCAGGGAACTGCTAGAGAGGAGAGAGCTCAGATGAAGGAAACTGTGGCTAGAGAGTGAGCATTCCTGGGGCTTCCAGAGAGTGAATGCAGGACGAATAACAGACACCTTGTGCCACACCCAGACCAGCCAGCATTAAAGACACCGCACAGCAAGCAGGCCTCCTGAGAGCTTAGAAGTGAAACTAGGGTGACAGAGTGTTCTTAAGAATACTGCCCAATTCCCCAGGTCAAGGAGGAGGCTTGAACATCATCTGATACTGTGAAAAGGTCTGGGAGGTGTCATGTGAAGTGGAGGAGGGTCCCCTTAGCTGACAAGCAAAGCCATAAGACAGATTTGAAGTATACCTACCTGTACCTCTCTTCCCTCTGCAGACTTGGGTCAGAGTGAAGCCCAGTGGTTTCAAGAGGCCAGGAGTCTGAGTGAGCAGCTGAGAGGCACCTACACCAAAGCCAGTTTCCGCCACATGAACCTGCCCGAGGCGTATTCCAGCCTCGGCACTGACCACTTGCTCGGCTGCGAGGTGTCCCTCATTTCAAAGCACGTCAGCCGGCCAGTGCAAGTGGCCCTGACGATCCCCGAGGTCTTCGCCAATCTTAGCTCTGTCATGTGTGTGGAGGGGGAAGCTGGCAGTGGAAAGACAACCTTCCTGAAGAGGATAGCTTTCCTCTGGGCATCAGGATGCTGTCCCCTGTTGAACAGGTTCCAGCTGGTCTTCTACCTCTCCCTTCGTTCCATCAGAGCAGACCAGGGACTGGCCGACATCATCTGTGCCCAGCTCCTAGAGGCAGGAGGATGCATCAGTGAAGTGAGCCTGAGCAGCGGCATCCAGCACTTACGACACCAGGTCCTGTTCCTGTTGGATGACTACAGTGGGATGGACTCCCTTCCCCAAGCCCTAGACACACTGATTACCAAAAACTACTTGTCACGGACCTGCTTACTGATGGCCGTCCATACCAACAAGGTCAGGGACATCCGCCCATACCTAGATACAGTTCTACAGATCAAAGAGTTTCCCTTTTATAATACTGTCTATATATTAAAGAAGATCTTCTCACATGACATAATTCGTGTGGAAGAGTTTATAATTTACTTTGGAAATAATACAGATTTACAGGGAATTCACAAAACCCCTCTCTTTGTGGCAGCAGTATGCGCTGACTGGCTTCAAAATCCATCTGACCAGCCCTTTCAGGATGTGACCATTTTCAAGTCCTATATGCAATACCTGTTCTTAAAGCACAAAGCTACAGCCAGGCCTCTCCAGGCCACCATGTCCTCCTGTGGGCATCTGGCCTTGACAGGGCTTTTCTCATCGAGCTTTGAGTTCAGTAGTGATGACCTCATAGAGGCAGGAGTTGATGAAGATGAAGAGCTCACCACCTGCTTGATGAGCAAATTCACCGCCCAGAGGCTGAGACCAGTCTACCGGTTTTTAAGTCCTCTGTTCCAAGAGTTTCTTGCTGCCATGAGGCTCTCAGAACTCCTGGGGTCAGATAGGCAGGGAGACCAAGATCTGGGACTGTATTATTTGAGACAAATTAACTCACCTCTGAAGGCTATAAACTCCTATGGCATATTTTTGCAGTATGTCTCCGACCACTCTTCCTCAAAGGCAGGGCCAAAAGTTGTATCTCATTTGCTTCAGTTGGTGGATGAGAAAGAGTCCCTGGAGAACATGTCTGAAAATGAGGATTATATGAAGCTCCATCCAGAAACTTTTCTGTGGTTGCATTTTGTTAGAGGGTTGTGGCTAAATTCTCCTGAATCTTTCTCTTCATTCCTTTCAGAACATTTATTGAACATTGCCCTAAACTTTGCTTATCAAAGCAACACAGTTGCTGCATGCTCTCCAGTTATTTTGCAGTTCCTTCGAGGGAGAACACTGGCTTTGAGAGTACTGAATTCACAGTACTTTTGGGACCACCCAGAAAGCCTGTTACTGTTGGGGAGATTAAAGGTTTCTATAAATGGAAATGAAATCTCATCTCATGTGGATTATTCATTCAAGACATATTTTGAAAACTTACAGCCACCAGCTATAGATAAGGAGTACACATCTGCCTTTGAGCACATAAGTGAATGGAAGAGAAATTTTGCTGAAGATGAGAAGATCATAAAACACTATGGAAATATCTGGCCCAGGGTGCTCCCAGACATCAGTGAAGGGTACTGGAAACTGTCCCCCAAGCCTTACAAGATCCCTAGGCTGGACGTTGGAGTGAACAACATGGGTCCGGCAGACCAGGCTCTGCTCCATGTCCTAATGGAAGTCTTCTCAGCTACACAGAGCATTGAGTTCCATTTATTCAACAGCAGTGGCTTTCTTGAAAGCATCCGCCCAGCTCTGGAGCTGAATAAGACCTCTGTCACCAAGTGTTCCATGTGCAGGCTGGAGCTCAGCAGAGCAGAACAGGAGCTGCTTCTCACCCTGTCAGCCCTGCAGTCTCTTGAGGTCTCAGGAACAAGCCAGATTCCAGGTATCCCTGAGTGTACTCCCATGACCATTCTGCTTGACACTGTCTTCTCATTCTCAGCTTAGATGAAGGAAACCTCGAGATGGGAGAGATCGAAACACTTTCATTCTTTTGGACCAGTGAAAGGCCCTGGATCATAGAATGGGTTTCTAATAACTCAAACACCACTAGGAAAACATCACTACCAGTATTTAATCTTTCAAGACCCTTATAAGGGTGTGGATTGCTTGCTGGTGGTAAATGGTAGACTACATGTAGATGATGCTGGGGAATCATCTGCACTCAGGGTGCTCTCTCATTTACTTTCCCACTTGCAATGTGCAAGTGTCCAGTTTTTGCACATCTCTACCATTTCGCTTACGCTTCACTTGTCTGGGACATGGTCTAGTGAGTCAGTCTTCTCTCCTGTAGTTCAGATTTCCATTCTCCTCCTGACTGAGACTCTTCATGTGTCTGTGTACGAAGTGCTCTTGAATTCTTGTCATTAAACTTTATGTCAAGCCATGGGAGTTCATCTCTGCACTCTCAGGAGTCCAGGGACGTAGGGAAGAGTGCTGTTCTGACTTTGAGACCAGCTTGGGGCATATAATGAGTCTGTGCTAGGCAAGGTTATGGAGCAAAACTGTCTCAAACAGAATAAAACCAAATCATTGGTGTTTTGTTCTAGGAGGTCTTTGTGTATGGTGGCTTTAAACCTGTATGTTATAGGCAGAGTATTTGGCTACCATGTGCAAGACTCTGGATTCCATTGCAGACTGACAAAAATAAATCTATATCAACCTTTATCAGTCACGTTGTTTCAAATACACCTCCTCCCATTCCGTAGATTGGCATTTCATCTCTTTGTGTGTGTTTTGATGCATGAACAATTGTTAATTTTGATAAGGTCTTTAATAGTCAGGGTCTGTGATAGAGGAACTTGTAGAGAATTTACAGAATGAAGCTATGTATAAAAAGAAAGGGAATTTCTTAGAATGGTTTACAGGCTGTGGTCCCACTAGTCCAAGAATAGCTGTCAAACAACAGACATCTATGAATCCAGTGGGTATTCAATCTATGAGGCTGGAAGACGCATGCTCTAGTGCCAGTGTGGGAATAGAGTTGCTAGTGAGAGGGAGAGCAAGCAGGAGAGAGAGAGAGGAAGAGAGAGAGTTTCCTTCTCTCGTGTCCTTTATACAGCTTGCCAGAGAATGTATGGTCCAGAGTAAAGGTGGATCTTCCCACCTCAAAGGCCCATAGTAGATGTTGATCTTCCCAATTCAAAATTTTAATTAGGGAAAAAACCCTCACAGGTGTGCCCAGTCATTTGGGTTTTAAATAATTTTCAAGGTAGTCAAGATACTAGCCAAATATTGCCCAATATCTAAATTTTTTTGCTACTGTTTTTTAAAACGTATCTAAAGATGCATCACCATAAAGTCCAAGGTCCTGAATATTACCCATTTTCTCGTAATCGTCCTATGGCTTTAGCTCATACATGTGTCTTTAATCCAATATTTATCTGTTATGAGTTGGAAGCAGGAATCCAGCTGCATGTGCTTTTGCATGTACAAAGTCAGGTGTTCTGCACTGTTGGTTAGGGAGGTGCCAGTTATTACTGTGAGCCCAGAGACCAGCACAGGGCTTCCCCTAGAGTCCTTCCATGATCAGCAGATGCTGCAGCTGGCAGTGTCTTCATGGATGTGCTTCTACACAGATGTTAGGATGTCAGAGAGCTCCATCTTGGGAGCATGAATATGGTTGACGATCACAGCACCTTGAGAACTTACACTTGGAGCTCTTGAGTGATGGAAACTATGTACTGCTTTCCAGATCAGCTCTTCCATAACTTGGACAAGTTCCTAGGCCTGAAAGAACTGTCTGTGAGACTAGATGGCACACAGGACGTGCTCTCAGTCCTTCCAGGAGAGTTCCCAAACCTCCATCACATGGAGAAGTTATCCATCCACACCTTCACAGAGTCTGACCTCTCCAAACTAGGTAAGGACGGTGCTTGGATCTCCAGTTCACGTGTGAAATGGAAACGCTACTTGGCTAGTAATTGTTAGAACCATTCAGTCATTGTTTGTTCAAACTTCCCTGGGCCTGACATCATGAACTGTGGGAGAAGCACCTTTCCTTGGAAACTTATTGTAAATCTTGAGTTTTTAGTATAAGCTAAGTACTGTTCTGAACACTTCACAAACAATTCGCTCTTCACTGTGCGAGGGAGGGTACTGTGTGGTGGTCACTGTGCATCTGGGGGCAGTAGGTCATAGAGAGAGATGCTAAGTGAGTTCCTCCAGTCTCTTCAGCTCTGAGAGGCCATTGCTTATGTAGCCACGGCTGTGCATCCAGTTGTGATAAACCTGAAACGTTTCTGCACGCTCAGGGAAACATAAACTTTCCTTCTGTTCTTTCTACCTCTTTTCCAAGCACCATTTTCTTGACAATTGGACTTTCTTCCTCTTCTTCTGAAGCAACTTTTCCTCTGCCCTGACCCGGTATTGTGCAATTGCTTTCTGCTATATTCCTGGCCTTCATTGCTGAACATCTCAACTTACCTCAAATGGTACGGTTTTCCTCTCCACCTCATCCTCCCCCTCTTCCTCCTCCTCTTCTTCATCTTTTCCCCCAAAATTATGTGTAGAGTTCTTTTATTTCAATTTTAAGTTGTTCTTACACCACCACTTACACATCTGCTTGCCGAGGGAGAAGGAAATCTTACTGGTAGCACTCTGAACATTTCCCCATTTTTTTCCTCGTGTATGGTGGAGGAACATGCAACCATGTTTCTGAAATATGTCATTTAGAAAAATGCTTTAAAATATGCTAAGCCCCTTGATTTGGGGAGCACTGAAGACTAAGTGAACCTAGAAGTGACAAGCCAAAGGCCATTGAAGATGGCATGGTGCTCCACACCTGAAACCCTAGCCCGTGAGAACCGAAGTGGGAGGGTGGCTCAAATTCAAAACCGGTGAATTCTAGATCAGTCTGAGCTGCAGCGTGAGGCACTGTCTCACAGAACAAAAACCAAAAACCAAAATAGTTTTGGGAGTGCATTAGCAAGCACATACACACACACACCCACACACCCCCACACACACACACACACAATTACATGGAATAAAAATTTTAAATAAAAAATTTTATGCTATGGAATTATTCTTCCTTCTATAGTACTTTGTATGGTATTTTTATTCATAAATGTAGTATACAAACACAGAGATAGGGTGAAAAGCTGAAGGAGGCTTTACCAAGCCCTTATTTTAAAAGAATTATTATTTTTTTTTTTTAGAATTTCAAGCATCGCTGCTATGTTTACACCATTTTTGCTCATCCTTCCTCCAACTCATGACTACTTCTTCATGAGGCTGGGGGGAAGGGAGGCACAGAGAGAGGGAGAGAGAGGAGGGGCAGACAGAGGCGAGGGAGAATACTAATCATCAGGAAGGAGGTTTTCAGGTCTGTTCTGCTCTGGTCCGTCCAAGGGCTGTGGAGAAGTGAGGTGTCTTTAACAGCAGCGTCTTTCTGCCAAGTTCTGGGAGCAAACCAAGAACAACAGCCAAAGCCTGTATTGTTTGGGGGAATCTCTTGGACTCTTCTGAAATACTCGAGGGAACATTTACCATGTCTGTGACTGAGGTTGTACTTACCCTGTGGT
Source organism: Rattus rattus (assembly GCF_011064425.1). Taxonomy (NCBI): domain Eukaryota; kingdom Metazoa; phylum Chordata; class Mammalia; order Rodentia; family Muridae; genus Rattus; species Rattus rattus. The sequence goes on along the minus strand of NC_046156.1, from coordinate 157,762,213 downwards.
AAGCCCTTATTTTGAAATTTGAGAACAGAAAGCTGATCCAGAGAAGGTCAGGAACTTGCCCCAGGTTGTCTGCTCACTAGTCAGCTGTGGAAGTTGAGCACAAGCCCAGTGGATGTAGTCTGACATCAAGAAGCTGTGCCACTGTGTTACTGCCTGTTTAATCGGTGTGGCTGCAGCTGATGGGTCGAAAACCCATCTGATAAAAATTTGCAGCCTTCTCTAATTCCTAAATATCCTTCCTCTTTTCCAGTTAAATTGATTCAGAACTCTCCAAATCTGCATGATATCCACCTGAAATGTGATTTCCTTTCAAACTGTGAGTCTCTCATGTCTGCGCTTGCTTCCTGCAAGAAACTCAGAGAGATTGAGTTTTCTGGACGATGCTTTGAAGCCATGCCGTTTGGTAAGAACTGTACAGCCTTGACTTCAGATGCTCCTGTGCAGAGTCATTAAATACTCGAGGATAAATGCCACTGATGTCATGGGAACTGTGAGGACATCGGATCCTCAGCGAGGCTCTAACAACAATGAATGAGCTACAGTTAGTAAACTACAGTTTAAACATTTCATTTGCATAGTTTCGTCCTCTCCTTAGTCTTAGTGATTCAGTCTGAATGTGATATCACCTTTTGAAAAACTCTATTTCAATGGTTCTCCTCTGTGTCATAGGAAATGTGTCTGACCTAACTTAATTTTATTTCCTTTTACCAGTCACCTTGTTGCCAAATTTTGTTTTTCTGAAGATATTGAATCTTAAAGGCCAACAATTCCCAGATAAGGAAACATCAGAAATGTTTGGTAAGTTTATTTATGAAACAGCGTTTCTTACTTTATTCTTTGTCTCTTCCTCCTTCTCCTCCTCCTCCTTCTACTTCTTCTCCTCTTCTTTCTTTTCCTGTCACCCAACAATAAAGCAGGTTTGAATGTTTGTCCCTGGACTACTGGCTAGGTTTTCTATTGTTGTGAAAAAGCACCAGGACCAAAAGCAGCTTGGAGAGGGAAGGGTTTATTTCAGGTTACAGCTGTCAGGCACACTCCATCGCCTTGAGAAATCAGGGCAGGAACCTGAAGTCAGGACCTGAAGCAGAGGCTGCAACTCATCGGCTCTTTCATTATGGATGCCTCAGCCTGCTTCCCTACAGCACCATGACCACCTGTCCCGGTGCTGTCCTCGCTCATCAGTCAAGAAAGTGCACCACAGGCTGGTCCACAATACAGTCTGGTGGAAGCATTTTCTCAGTTGAGGATCCCTCTTCCAAAATGATTCTGGCTTGTGTCAAGTTGACATCAGACCACCAGTACAACATCCATGGCAATTGGTTCTGGGACTCCTCTGCTGGTACCAACATTAGAAGATGCTTAAGTACATGATATAAAACGGTACAGTGTTTGCATATGACCCTACATCCTCTGTATTCTTTAAGCCATCTCTAGATTGCCTACCTAAACAGCGTCGTTCAAGGACTATGACACCGTGGCAATGTCTGTACACATTCAGCATCAACATAATTCAAAAAAGTTCATGTCTGGAAAAATTGGCTTAGAGCATTCCACAACCTTGATGCCGAGCTGGAAGCCTTGAATTTTATTCCCAGGACAAGCATAGTAGAAAGAAAAACTGATTCATAGTTATTGTTCTCTGAGCTTCACACACACACACACACACACACACACACACACACACACACACACACACAGTTTACAAACACCGACTCAGAATTATTACCATTATAAGTACACAGAGATTTTTCACTACTTTTAAATGCTTTATTTATTTTTATTTCATGTGCACTTATGTTTTGTGTGCATGTTTGTCTGTGTTGGGAACTTGAGTTTCAGACAGTTGTGAGCGGCCATGTAGCTGCTGGAAATTGAAACCAGGTTCTCTGGAAGAGCAGTCAGTGCTACCCTGCCCCAAATTTCAAATACTTTGGACTTAATACACTTTTGAGAAAGTAATGAGTTTACATGGAAATTACTCTTGGCAGGTTAAATAAAGGGACAGGGGAAACTGCAGATGCATCTTCAGAGCTGTATCTTCATAATGTTTTGCAGACCATGTTGTTCCTAAGGAAAACCTGAGTTTCCTATAGAGACAGCAACTCATTGTGTGTGTGTATGTGTGTGTGTGTGTGTGTGTGTGTGTGTGTGTGTGTGTGTGTGTGTGTGTGTGTGTGTGTGTGTGTTGCCATGGAATCCAGCACTCTGGGCAAGCACTGTATCACTGAGCCAACTCCCCAATCCGTGGACTTGAGTTCTAAATAAATTCTATCATTTCTAACAAAACAAGAGTCTGTAAAGAAACTGGAAAGAGGAAAGTGAAAGGCAGGTCCAGAACATTGACTCACGCTACAGAGTCCTCTAAATAGTTTCTACAAAGGCACAGAAGTAGAGACTGTTGATCACGTGATCTGCAGAATGTCATGCTTAGGGTACATGGTGAGAAGCTGTCAGAGTAGCAGACCATGATTTACTGAGGAGGGCAGATGTCCTAGAAGTGATGGCTGGAGGTGGGATGGAAGGGAGGGGTCTGAAGGCACTGTGCAGCTAGGAGAGGGACCTCCAGTGGGGACGCCAATTCAGATGACAGAGTAGACAGGGAGAGGCAGCCTGGATTTGGATCAAGGGACAGGTTGGGGGAGGATGGAGGAAACAGTGGTAGAGGTCAGCAGGGAGCTGCTGTGTGCTGGCCCCTTCTCCTGCCCTTGGACAGGACAGGGATGAAGGGGGCCTTGGCTAGGTGTTGCCTCCTACACTACAGAGTGTGTAAGTCATTGGCTCTCATGATGGAGCAACTCCCAAGGATGGCTTCCTTGTGTCTCCCACAGCCCAGGCTCTGGGTTCTCTCAGGAAGCTGGAGGAACTGCACCTTCCCAAGGGGGACGGGATTCACCAAGTGGCCAAACTTATTGTCCAGCAGTGTCTGCAGCTACCCTGTCTCCGAGTTCTCGCCTTTCACCACGTCTTGGACGATGACAGTGTGACTGAAGTTGGTGAGTTTCCCTCTGAGAACAGGGTTCCCTTGTGTGGAAGCTGTGGCATCCATGGAGCTGCCTTCACCTGCTTCCTCTCAGCTCTTCTGCACGTGTAGATTCATCCTGGTCTGATGGGGAGGGTCAGTGTCTTTTATATTTGTCAAATTAGGGTGTGTGTGTGTGTGTGTGTGTGTTTGTGTGTGTGTGAGAGAGAGAGAGAGAGAGAGACAGACAGACAGACAGAGAGACAGAGACAGAGAGAGACAGAGAGAGACAGAGACAGAGAGAGACAGAGAGATATAGAGAGACAGAGACAGAGAGACAGAGACAGAGAAAAACAGAGAGAGACAGAGACAGAGAGATACATAGAGACAGAGAGACAGAGACAGAGAGAGACAGAGAGAGATATAGAGAGACAGAGATAGAGAGACAGAGAGACAGAGACAGAGAGAGACAGAGACAGAGAGAGACAGAGAGAGATATAGAGACAGAGACAGAGAGACAGAGACAGAGACAGAGAGACAGAGACAGAGACAGAGACAGAGAGACAGAGACAGAGAGACCGAGAGAGACAGAGAGGTGTAGAAGCATCCAGTCTCTGGGTTTGTTTCCCAGGGCCTCACACATACACTACAGCAGTGTTCTGCCACTGCACCACAGCCTAGTAACATCTGTGTCTTCACACTTGGTGTTTCAGACCCCTGGCCAGATCCACTCTTACCCAACTGAATACTGACACGACAGGTGTAGTGTGGTGAAATGTAAAGCTATGTCCACTTCCTGCTCATGTTCCTGCTTTGTTATCCAAGTCAGTGTAGCAGTCAACCAGGTTAGGTCACCCCGAACCCAAGCTGCTTCCTTTCTCCAGACACCTGCAGCTACATTTGCCATTTCACATGAGGGAATCCTATACGATCAGCCTGCTTGGGCTATTTTCCTTTTACCCTAGATTGTGTTTGTGCCTGTGTGCAGTGTAGCACATGTGACTATAGAGCATTGTGACTGTGCCTTGTGTGCAGTGTAGCACATGTGACTACAGAGCATTGTGACTGTGCCTTGTGTGCAGTGTAGCACATGTGACTACAGAGCATTGTGACTGTGCCTTGTGTGCAGTGTAGCACATGTGACTATAGAGCATTGTGATTGTGCCTTGTGTGCAGTGTAGCACATGTGACTATAGAGCATTGTGATTGTGCCTTGTGTGCAGTGTAGCACATGTGGCTATAGAGCATTGTGACTGTGCCTTGTGTGCAGTGTAGCACATGTGACTATAGAGCATTGTGACTGTGCCTTGTGTGCAGTGTAGCACATGTGACTATAGAGCATTGTGACTGTGCCTTGTGTGCAGTGTAGCACATGTGACTATAGAGCATTGTGACTGTGCCTTGTGTGCAGTGTAGCACATGTGACTATAGAGCATTGTGATTGTGCCTTGTGTGCAGTGTAGCACATGTGACTATAGAGCATTGTGACTGTGCCTTGTGTGCAGTGTAGCACATGTGACTATAGAGCATTGTGACTGTGCCTTGTGTGCAGTGTAGCACATGTGACTATAGAGCATTGTGACTGTGCCTTGTGTGCAGTGTAGCACATGTGACTATAGAGCATTGTGACTGTGCCTTGTGTGCACAGTAGCACATGTGACTATAGAGCATTGTGACTGTGCCTTGTGTGCAGTGTAGCACATGTGACTATAGAGCATTGTGACTGTGCCTTGTGTGCAGTGTAGCACATGTGACTATAGAGCATTGTGACTGTGCCTTGTGTGCAGTGTAGCACATGTGACTATAGAGCATTGTGACTGTGCCTTGTGTGCAGTGTAGCACATGTGGCTATAGAGCATTGTGATTGTGCCTTGTGTGCAGTGTAGCACATGTGACTATAGAGCATTGTGACTGTGCCTTGTGTGCAGTGTAGCACATGTGACTATAGAGCATTGTGACTGTGCCTTGTGTGCAGTGTAGCACATGTGACCATAGAGCATTGTGACTGTGCCTTGTGTGCACTGTAGCACATGTGGCCATAGAGCATTGTGATTGTGCCTTGTGTGCACAGTAGCACATGTGGCTATAGAGCATTGTGATTGTGCCTTGTGTGCACTGTAGCACATGTGGCTATAGAGCATTGTGACTGTGCCTTGTGTGCAGTGTAGCACATGTGACTATAGAGCATTGTGACTGTGCCTTGTGTGCAGTGTAGCACATGTGACTATAGAGCATTGTGATTGTGCCTTGTGTGCACAGTAGCACATGTGGCTATAGAGCATTGTGATTGTGCCTTGTGTGCACAGTAGCACATGTGGCTATAGAGCATTGTGACTGTGCCTTGTGTGCACAGTAGCACATGTGACTATAGAGCATTGTGACTGTGCCTTGTGTGCAGTGTAGCACATGTGACTATAGAGCATTGTGATTGTGCCTTGTGTGCAGTGTAGCACATGTGACTATAGAGCATTGTGACTGTGCCTTGTGTGCAGTGTAGCACATGTGACTATAGAGCATTGTGACTGTGCCTTGTGTGCAGTGTAGCACATGTGACTATAGAGCATTGTGACTGTGCCTTGTGTGCAGTGTAGCACATGTGGCCATAGAGCATTGTGATTGTGCCTTGTGTGCAGTGTAGCACATGTGACTATAGAGCATTGTGATTGTGCCTTGTGTGCAGTGTAGCACATGTGGCTATAGAGCATTGTGATTGTGCCTTGTGTGCAGTGTAGCACATGTGGCTATAGAGCATTGTGATTGTGCCTTGTGTGCAGTGTAGCACATGTGGCTATAGAGCATTGTGACTGTGCCTTGTGTGCAGTGTAGCACATGTGACTATAGAGCATTGTGATTGTGCCTTGTGTGCAGTGTAGCACATGTAACTATAGAGCATTGTGACTGTGCCTTGTGTGCAGTCTCCAGTGTGATTGTGCCTTGTGTGCAGTGTAGCACATGTGACTATAGAGCATTGTGACTGTGCCTTGTGTGCACAGTAGCACATGTGACTATAGAGCATTGTGACTGTGCCTTGTGTGCAGTGTAGCACATGTGACTATAGAGCATTGTGATTGTGCCTTGTGTGCAGTGTAGCACATGTGACTATAGAGCATTGTGACTGTGCCTTGTGTGCAGTATAGCACATGTGACTATAGAGCATTGTGACTGTGCCTTGTGTGCAGTGTAGCACATGTGACTATAGAGCATTGTGACTGTGCCTTGTGTGCAGTGTAGCACATGTGACTATAGAGCATTGTGACTATGCCTTGTGTGCACAGTAGCACATGTGACTATAGAGCATTGTGACCGTGCCTTGTGTGCAGTGTAGCACATGTGACTATAGAGCATTGTGGATTGTGCCTTGTGTGCAGTGTAGCACATGGGCTATAGAGCATTGGACTGTGCCTTGTGTGCAGTGTAGCATGTGACTATAGAGCATTGTGATTGTGCCTTGTGTGCAGTGTACACATGTGCCATAGAGCATTGTGATTGTGCCTTGTGTGCAGTGTAGCACATGTGACTATAGAGCATTGTGACTGTGCCTTGTGTGCAGTGTAGCACATGTGACTATAGAGCATTGTGATTGTGCCTTGTGTGCAGTGTAGCACATGTGACTATAGAGCATTGTGACTGTGCCTTGTGTGCAGTGTAGCACATGTGACCATAGAGCATTGTGACTGTGCCTTGTGTGCAGTGTAGCACATGTGACTATAGAGCATTGTGATTGTGCCTTGTGTGCAGTGTAGCACATGTGACTATAGAGCATTGTGACTATAGATTGTGCCTTGTGTGCAGTGTAGCACATGTGACTATAGAGCATTGTGATTGTGCCTTGTGTGCAGTGTAGCACATGTGATTTGTGTGCAGTGTAGCACATGTGAGACTGTGCCTTGTGTGTGCAGTGTAGCACATGTGACTATAGAGCATTGTGACTGTGCCTTGTGTGCAGTGTAGCATATGTGACTATAGAGCATTGTGACTGTGTCTTGTGTGCAGTGTAGCACATGTGACTATAGATTGTGCCTTGTGTGCAGTGTGGCACATGTGACTATGACACTGTGTTGTGTGCACAGTAGCACATGTGACTATAGAGCATTGTGACTGTGCCTTGTGTGCAGTGTAGCACATGTGACTATAGAGCATTGTGATTGTGCCTTGTGTGCAGTGTAGCACATGTGACTATAGAGCATTGTGACTGTGCCTTGTGTGCAGTGTAGCACATGTGACTATAGAGCATTGTGATTGTGCCTTGTGTGCAGTGTAGCACATGTGACTATAGAGCATTGTGATTGTGCCTTGTGTGCACAGTAGCACATGTGACTATAGAGCATTGTGATTGTGCCTTGTGTGCAGTGTAGCACATGTGACTATAGAGCATTGTGATTGTGCCTTGTGTGCAGTGTAGCACATGTGACTATAGAGCATTGTGACTGTGCCTTGTGTGCAGTGTAGCACATGTGACTATAGAGCATTGTGATTGTGCCTTGTGTGCACAGTAGCACATGTGACTATAGAGCATTGTGACTGTGCCTTGTGTGCAGTGTAGCACATGTGACTATAGCATTGTGATTGTGCCTTGTGTGCACAGTAGCACATGTGGCTATAGAGCATTGTGACTGTGCCTTGTGTGCAGTGTAGCACATGTGACTATAGAGCATTGTGACTGTGCCTTGTGTGCAGTGTAGCACATGTGACTATAGAGCATTGTGATTGTGCCTTGTGTGCAGTGTAGCACATGTGACTATAGAGCATTGTGATTGTGCCTTGTGTGCAGTATAGCACATGTGACTATAGAGCATTGTGACTGTGCCTTGTGTGCACAGTGCACATGTGATATAGAGCATTGTGACTGTGCCTTGTGCAGTGTGTAGCACATGTGACTATAGAGCATTGTGACTGTGCCTTGTGTGCAGTGTAGCACATGTGGCTATAGAGCATTGTGATTGTGCCTTGTGTGCAGTGTAGCACATGTGACTATAGAGCATTGTGACTGTGCCTTGTGTGCAGTGTAGCACATGTGACTATAGAGCATTGTGACTGTGCCTTGTGTGCAGTGTAGCACATGTGACTATAGAGCATTGTGATTGGGCGTGTGTGCACAGTAGCACATGTGACTATAGAGCATTGTGATTGTGCCTTGTGTGCACAGTAGCACATGTGGCTATAGAGCATGTGATTGTGCCTTGTGTGCAGTGCAGCACATGTGGCCATAACATGGACTGTGCCTTGTGTGCAGTGTAGCACATGTGGCTATAGAGCATTGTGATTGTGCCTTGTGTGCAGTGTAGCACATGTGGCTATAGAGCATTGTGACTGTGCCTTGTGTGCAGTGTAGCACATGTGACTATAGAGCATTGTGACTGTGCCTTGTGTGCAGTGTAGCACATGTAACTATAGAGCAGCATTGTGACTGTGCCTTGTGCACTGTGTGTGCACATAGAGCATTGTGGATTGTGCCTTGTGTGCACAGTAGCACATGTATTGGCCATAGAGCATTGATCAGTGTGCACAGTAGCACATGTGACTATAGAGCATTGGACTGTGCCTTGTGCAGTGTAGCACATGTGACTATAGAGCATTGGATTGTGCCTTGTGTGCAGTGTAGCACATGTGACTATAGAGCATTGTGATTGTGCCTTGTGTGCAGTATAGCACATGTGACTATAGAGCATTGTGATTGTGCCTTGTGTGCAGTGTAGCACATGTGACTATAGAGCATTGTGACTATGCCTTGTGTGCACAGTAGCACATGTGACTATAGAGCATTGTGACTGTGCCTTGTGTGCAGTGTAGCACATGTGACTATAGAGCATTGTGACTGTGCCTTGTGTGCAGTGTAGCACATGTGGCCATAGAGCATTGTGATTGTGCCTTGTGTGCAGTGTAGCACATGTGGCTATAGAGCATTGTGATTGTGCCTTTGTGCAGTGTGCACATGTGACTATAGAGCATTGTGACTGTGCCTTGTGTGCAGCACATGTAACTATAGAGCATTGTGACTGTGCCTTGTGTGCAGTGTAGGCATGTGACTATAGAGCATGACTGTGCCTTGTGTGCAGTGTGGCACATGTGGCCATAGAGCATTGTGATTGTGCCTTGTGTGCAGTGTAGTACATGTGACTATAGAGCATTGTGATCTGTGCCTTGTGCACAGTAGCACATGTGACTATAGAGCATTGTGATTGTGCCTTGTGTGCAGTGTAGCACATGTGACTATAGAGCATTGTGATTGTGCCTTGTGTGCAGTGTAGCACATGTGACTATAGAGCATTGACCTTACTGCTGGGCATACTCAGTTACTGACCTTTCTGCCCTGTGTGCCCATTCAATGGGCACTTGAACTGTTTCTAGCAGTCAGTTCCTATGAAGGGCTTCTGAGACCATTCTCATAGGATGGATGCGTCTAGGTACCACTAGGGGTAGAATCTTGAGTTATATCACATAGATTGATGAAAACCGCTTTGGGGTGGGGGTTGATGTGCTACATGCCTATAGTTGAACTCTTGAGAGGTTCAAAAATTCCTTGGCTAGATAGCAGGTTCAAATCCAGACCGGGTTACAGGAGACTTGGGTCATAAACCAAGAAAAAGGATCAAACCTCTTCATAGTGTTGTGCCAGCTTTCAGCCTCACCAGGGGCTGCTCCCCATTCTGTCTCTAAGAGATACTGTCAATCCCTTGCAGTTCAGGCACTTGGTGGATCTCATGGGTGAGACAACCCAAAGCCTTAGTGAGGAGTTGAGGATTATCTTTCAGATTAACCAACGTCTCAAATAAAAAGACAGAAGAGGGGGAAAAAAGAAATGGTCATGCATTTCTGAGATGGGCCTCAGAATGGCATGTAGGGTCATCTAACCCACGGAAGGCTGGCTCATGGACAGTGCACTAGAGGTTGGGAATTCTGTGAAGAAAACGAAATTACCTTAGCTGAACTCATCTTCCTAAGGATGCTCTCCCAGCCAGGTCCCCCACATGATTAGCCCTTAAAGGAGTAGCTGATGGCATGTCACGACCTGGCGACAGGTCCATTCCTTACACTATAATCCCAGAGGATGTGTTTAAATTTCCAGCGTGGGAATGGAGATGCACTCAGCAGTATCCATTTCCAGTAGATGAGTGTGCTTTACCTGTGGTGGCACTGCCTGCCCATGCTCACTTCCTGTGTATTAATATAGGTGCCCAGCATCATGTTCACGTCCTCTTCCTGCCTTTTACTTTTAGCCTTCCTATGCCCCACCATTTAAGTTGTACATGTAGATTGCTAGGTTTTAAAAATCTAATCTAGGCTGGAAGTGGTCTGTTGTTGTAAAAATATAAAAACCAAAAGGGTATCGTTTATCTCCACTAGGACCATCACCGCAGTGCCCCAAGGTATCTGGTAGATATCTTGCCAGAAACACACGTTCCAATTCCGTGGGGGCCCAGACCAGCCACCCCACACTCCCTTACACTTAAATCTGCACACGAAAGAACACACAACACAATAACCTCTCATCCAATTGATAAGATAAAATTGCCCACCTAAACATACAAAGCCCTGTGCACATCCATCCCTTAAGAGCATTCATAACAACCTGTAAATACACAGAGTGGAATCTTAACGTCAGCCTCCATGTTCTCTCCATGGCTTCTCTAGTCAACTTTTGTTCCAGTCTCCTCTTCTTCCTTCAAACTTTTTCTCCCACCCATCCTTCCTTCTCGTCCAATGAGAGGCCTCCTTCTATCTTGTGCCTGCCTCACCTGTGACATCATCCCACAGTGGCAGTGCATGGCTTCATGCTCAGTACCAAAGAAGCAGAAGAAGGCAGATCTCTGTGGGGTCCAGGGCAGCCTGACCTACACAGCCAGTAACAGGCTGCCCTGGGCAGCACAGTGAGACCCTCTCTCAAGCAAGACAAAAGGAGTTAGCTGGTGTGGAAATGATTATGTCTGGAGTCCCAGATGTGGGGAGACTGAGGAAAAAGATCCAGAGTTCAAGGTCATGCTCAGCTGCAATCAAATTCAAGGTCAGCCTGAGACCACTGTCCAAACTAACAACAAGGGAGATGGAGAGATGGACAGAGGGAGGGAGAAAGGAAGGAGGGAGGAGGAAGCATGGGACAGTGGGAAGAAGGACAAAAGAGAGAATGCATGTGTTGTCCCAAGAATAACCCAGGTCCTCAGGCTTGTCCAGAAGCTGCCCTCACCTGCTGAGCCATCTCAGTGTGGAACAGTGTCCATCTGCCCACAGACAACTGACCGCTTACTCTTGGCCAACGTTTCAATTTTACTGCCAGGCAACTGCACTTACACACACCAGAGCATCAGATGATGACATAATGCGATGTGCAGAATCAAGAAAAGCAGGGGACAGCAGGCCATGGGTGGGGAGGGCTGAGCTGTTCTCTGATCCTCTCAGAAGCGCATTCATTCAGGGAATGAAGAAAACCTCCTGACTGTCACAGAAGATCCTTATTCAGGACACAGAAGAAACACTTTCTTAGGGCCTCTGTCTTTACCCTCAAGCTACAACATGATTCTGAGTAAAATCTACCCTAGCCTTCCCCATAGTAGACCAAAGTGGTCAGATAGTGAAAAACAAAACCAAAGCCCTACTAGGTGTTCATTTCCAAAGTCACCATGAGCCTGGCTCCATTTTCTTCAGAGCCCTGCTCTCAGTAACAGGGAGTCCCTTCTGAGATATAGATGGAGGACTCTGTGTGAGGACAAGCTTTTAGGACGGTCACCTTCCCTTCTCTGCACAAAGGAGACACTGATGCCACAATTTCTCAGTTCCCTGCACTAACCCTGGTCCATAGCTGTCTCTGCCTTGACATATGTCCTTCCATGAGACAGAAGAGAAGTCCACATTGCCTAGACAGCTGCAACTCTCTGTGCTTGGCTTCCTGCTGTCTGCTTCCCCCTTTCTGTTTGGCCGGGAGGTTTCTTATCAACCAGGCAGCTGCTTGGTGCTTTCAAAATCTGATCTCTAAAACATCGTGTAGAGCATGTACCATTTTCATTGTTGGGGTTTGGGAGTAGTTCCAATAACTTGGCAGCATTACTGACACCCTCAGGATTCTGTTCTCATGAGTGTTTTGTTTTCCAGCCAGGGTGGCAACTAGCGGAGGTTTCAGAAACTGAGAACTTAGATCTTTCAATGAATCACAAGATTACTGAGGAAGGATACAGAAATTTCTTTCAAGCCCTGGACAACCTGCCAAACTTGCAAGAGCTGAACATCTGGCAGGCATATCCCAGAATGCATCCAAGTTCAGGCCAGCACCGTTAAGGCTCTGGGTCAGTGTGTGTCCCGACTGCCCAGCCTCACCAGGCTGGGGATGCTCAGTTGGCTGCTGGATGAAGAGGACATAAAGTGTTAATGGCGTGAAGGGAAAGACCCCTCAGTCCAAACGCTGACTATCTTCTGAAATGGATAGTCCCGTTCTCTCCTGTTGTCAGGAGTAAAAGGAAGCTCCTGAAGGCTGCAGTTCCAAATACCTGACTTCCTAAAATACTTTGCTTTTAGCTTTGCGTGAGGATACACACCTGTACTTTTCAGCATTTAATACTGAAGTGGGAGAATCATGAAGTTCTGACCAGCCTGGGTCGCATAGCAGGTCCTGTCTCTGATAAAGACACCAACTAACCATCCTGTTAAAAGAATACTTAGCAACTGTGTAGACTGGAAATTTCCCTTTCTTATGGATATATGTTTCTGCCTGCATTTATAGCTGTACACTACATGTCGTGCATAGGTTGTAAAAGTGTGTTGAGCTGTCCTGGTCCTGGGTTATAGATAGTTCAAAGGTTTCCTTTCACTGGGCACCACACCTTAGTCCTCAGTAAAAAGCAGGGTGCTCTAAACCTGCCAATATCCTAAGGCCAATAATTTTTTAAAAATCTGCATGCTCATCACTGAACTTAGGGAGCTATAATAAACAGTGCCTTATCAGTCCTTGTATGCTCCTCCTTCAAGTTGATACAGGGGAACCTTCCTTTACCAAGGTCCAACAGGAATGGCTGGCAGAAGGAACCCTGATCCATGGAAAGCAAAACATGGGCAGGAGTATTGGGTGGAGGATATACCCGCCTGTTTATAGATTAGTCAGTCTTACATGAGGAAGCGAGGTGAACTTTATCACAGGGTGCAAACCTCTCTCTCCAGGAGATGCTCATGAGGTCTTTGTAGAAGCTTTTGCTATTCATTAGCCTTGGAGTGGCTGTTGTTGACCGGTGAGTATTGCCAACAGGAGGGAAGGTATTGGACTTAGAAAAAACTGCCTTTTTTGATTCCTGCTTTGTTTTATAGGACTTTTTGAGTTTGGCATGTGCTGTAACAGCCTTCTGATTTTCTTGGAATTCATGGTCTTTGGTCTGTGGTTTCTAACTCTTCCGCGATTGAATAGGAATGGCTACCACAGTCTCATATATGTGAATGGTTGGTCATTAAGAAGTGACATTATTAGAGGTGTGGCCTTTGTTATAGGTATGACCACAGGTCTTGTGTCATTAGTAGTGTAGCTTTTGAATTTCAAATGCTAAGGCCAGGCCAAGGCTCTCTTCTCTCTCTCTCCTCTCTCTCTCTCTCTCTCTCTCTCTCTCTCTCCTCTCTCTCTCTTTTTTTCCCTTTCCTGCTGCCTGCCACTGTAGCAGATGTAGAACTCTCAGCCTCCTGCCCAGCACCATGTTTACCTGCATTCAACCACCTTCTCCATATAAGAAAATGTAAAACTCAAAAGCTCCTAAACCCAAACATTCAAATCCAGGACCCAATGAGAAGACCAAACCTAAGGATAATAGGTATGGAAGAGAGCAAAGACTCCCCATCTTAAAGGGCCAAAAACTATCTTCAATAAAATTATAGATGAACTTCCTAACCTAAAAAAAGATGCCCATAAACATATACAAGATGCCTACAGAACTCAAATAGACTTGGACCAGAAAAAGAAACTCCTCCATCACATAATAGTCAAAACACCAAATGCACAAAACAAAGAAAAGAATATTAAAGGCAGTAAGGAAAAAGGTCAAGTGACATATAAAGGCAGACCTATCAGAATCACAGACTTCTCACCAGAGACTGAAAAGCCAGAAAGATCCTGGGCATACATCATGCAGGTTCTTCCTTCCGCACCAGCCTATGGCCCACTCAGTAAAAAAATGTCTCCTTAGAACTGGTCCAAATGGCACCTTTTGTCAAAATGATGGCAATATAAGATCTCAACCTGTACCACATCTCAAGCCCACAACTGTCCCAGGAGCTGTCCATGGTGTCAGATCTCTTTGCCTACTCTGCTGAGCTACCCCTCAAGAGCTGTCACAGTAGTGACACCTCTTTTCCTGTCTCCAGCCTACAGCCTTGGTGAAACCATTGCAAGAGCTGGCCACAGTGACAGCCCTCTCCAGGCTCCTCAGAAACCCTTATCAGCACTGCCCCTACATTTCATTTCCTGCCTGTTCCTCCCCAGGAGCATGGGACAGCCTTCCCTGGATTTGTCCCTCATCCTCCTGGACTCCTACCTTCAATAAATCTCCTTCATAAGATGTAATTGCCTGGAGCATCTCTGGTTGGAAGATGCTGAGAAGAAAACACACAAAGAAGGAGAGCAGAGCTGAGGCCCCTGAGCTCCTCAGCAAATCTGGTGATCCCTCCCCGGGAGAGCTCCAAGACCTCCGCCCCAGGAGGAGGCTTCCTCAGACTGTGATTCCAGGCTTCTAAATCCAAGATAACCTTCATCAGAGCAAGCACCTGCAGCTCAATGATTGGTATTCTCAATATTAAATTTCTGAAGTGGTGTAGCTCAAGACAATGTGCCTCATGAGTATTTACAAGGCCCTGAGCACCATCTCTTGCACTGAAAAGAAAGGATTTGACACTGAGGCATTACCTTGAGCTGTCTCCATTGAGAAAGATTGATTTTCTTTTTGTTGATCTGATATGTTAATACTTTTCAGAGCCCATTGAAAAGTCGGAAACCATGCAGTATATTTACCACATGGAAGTTTGGGGCAAGTATAATGCAACCGTTAGCTCTAACAGAGGAATTTGCCAGCCTGGGCAATCAGGATACTCTTCCTATAGTATGCCTCCATCTCAGAGCTTTGTGGTTCCTGGGGTTCCCAAGTCCAAGATTACCCTTCCATCAGATACCTTCCCAAGTTCAAGGCCAGCCTGGGCGATCTGAAGAGACTGACTCAATATATAAATTGTGGAAGGGGTTGGAGAGGCTGTTTAGTGGTCTAGTGGGAGGAAGGTCCTGTGTTTGGGTCCTTCTGACCCCAGAATGTCTGACGGACTTTTTCTGTGTAGCCAATTATGAAGGACTTGCCTGCCTTGTCCTTGCAAAACTCAGCAGCTAACTTCTCGGCTCATTGCTGGCCTCTTGGAAGCACCTGTTCCTAGGGTATCACTCACTCCTGCTTTCCTCAGAGGGCTCCAGCTCAGCTCTCTGCTGTTTCTCCTCTCTAAATCCTGGGGAGATCTGACTTCTCCTGGCTTTGTCTGTGTGTAAGCACCCTTCACAGACCCCCTCATCCAGATGAATGGCTTTAAATTCTCATTCTCTACCTCACCATCTCCAACTCTAACCAAGACATAGGCCCTGCACTACTCCATTCAAATGGAAATTTCCATTTTCAAATCTCCAAAGTCTTGATTGCTACTGTCTTCTCCACAAAAGTATTTTTGTGCTGAAGATGTTGGTCAGTGGTTATGGTGCTTTGAATAACAATGTTTCCCCTAAGTCATGTATTTAATTATTTGGTCTCCAGTTGGTCATGTTCCTTGTGGAAGCTTAGGGGGTGTGATCTAGAAAGAGCTTTGAGAACTTAAGGTCTATCCCTATTCCCAATTTGCTCTCCCTGTTTGAACTTTGTGGTTCAAGATGTGTGCCTTCAACCTCTTCCTTCTGCCACTTGCTTTCCTTGTTGCCTATCTCCCCCACCACGATGGACTATTGTTGTAAAATGTAAAAATTTAAAAAAAAAAAAGGGTTGTCTTTTATCCTCACTAGGTCTGACACTAAAGGTGCCCCAAGATATCTGTTGGATATCTTGGCTGAAAACATCAACTCCCGGTGGCAACCAATGTCTCCAGTCCACTGCACCTTTCCTATACTCAAACCGTCACATAAATGAACACACAACACAATGATCTTTGACCCAATTGATAAGATATAATTGCCCTCCTAAACATACAAAGCCCAGTACCATCCATCCCTTAAGAACATTAATAACAACCTGTAAATACACAGAGCGGAATCTTAACGTCACCTGCCATGGTTTCTCTCCCTCTCCCTTCTCTCTCTCTCCTTTCCATTTCTGTCTCCTCCTCTTCCTTCAAACTCTTCTCCCACCCATCCTTCCTTCTCATCCAATGACAGGCCTCCTTCTATCCTGTTCCTGTCCTCACCTGTATTTTACAATTTAAATGGGGAGAAGGTTCTGGTGAAGTCACCTGAGTCCTGAGCATGTGACTAGGCAGCTGTCCTTGGGGCAGTGGAATTAGCATCAAAATACAGATAACTCCAGGGCAAACCACAACAATGGACTCTTAACCTTTTGGGACATATGGCCTAATAAACCCTTTTTTCATGGTGTTTTTATCACAGTACTAGAATAGTAACTAATGTAGAAGTTAGGGATTATGAACTGCCCTTGTAGAGGATCCATGTTGGGTTCTCAGGGCACAGGTTGATGGATTTACGACCCACCTGTAACTCTATCTCTGATCTTCATAGGCACTTACACAACACACACACACACACACACACACACACACACACACACACACACACTGTAAAAATTTAAAATATCAGTTTTAAAAAGGGCTCTGGTGGCTTGAGTGAGAATAACTCCCACAGGTGCCTGTGTTTGAACGTTTGGTCTACAGTTAGTGGATTAGAAGATGTAGCCTTTTTGGAGGGAGTGTATGGCTTAGGTGGGTCTTGAGGCGCAAAAGCCCATGTCAGTCTCACTTTCTCTCTCTGCTAATTGCCTTCATATCAAGATGTAAAGTTCTCAGCTACTGCTCCAGTGCCTGCTTCCCACCATGAAGATCAAGGTCTAACCACCTCTAAAGCTATAAACTAGGCCCCAATTATATGCCACAAAGGGTGCCTTGCTCATGGTGTCTACTCATAGCAATGGAACAGTAACTAAGACAGACTACTCAGACTTTCAACACTTGGATCTTTCCCTTTGTTCTAGTTACTTACCAAACCCCCATGGCATTATCATTGGTTTAAATCTTTTATGTTTTACATGAAACCTACTGGGCAAATCCTGGTGGGTCCACTTTGAAAGTACAGCAGATCCCCCATGATTAGCTTCCTTCTTTCCTTGGCATATTCTACATATTTTCAAAACCATGGCATATTTCTACTATTACGTCAGAGGCTTTTTCTGAGGACAGATCATGATCAGTATTTTCCAATCATCTTCCCACTTAAAGTAAATAGTGTTAACTCTTATATTTTGGTTGTGAGCCCTAGCCTTTAATGGCCATCTCTCCAATATCTCTCAACTGTGCCAATCCCCATCTCCTTTATCTCTCCTTCCTCTCACTCTGACTATACTGGCTTCTTTCCTGTTCTCTGACTATTCTGCAAACATTTTTTTGTCGTTTTTAATATTAATTTTGCATTATTCTTTAAATTTTTGTATACATGGAGATAACAAAACATGATAATACATACCATCTCAGCTATTTCCTCTTAAAATCCTAAAATCTCTACAATACACTCCCTAACACCATATTTCATCCATCATATCTATCTATGTATCTATGTTTCTGTATCTATGTATGTATGTATGTATGTATGTATGTATGTATGTATCTATCTATCTATCTATCTATCTATCTATCTATCTATCTATCTCCTGCTAGGTCAATTAGTGCTGCCCATATGGTGTGGGTATAGGACCATCAACTGGAGCTTGGGAAAACTAGCAGTGACTACACATTTGAATAGAAAATGGTGATTCTCCTTCCTCCTGAGGTTATCAACTGCCTAAGTTCTTCCAGTAAGGAATGGGGCCAGAAAAACAAACAACCATGAAAGGCTTTTGACTGCACTGGTTATGTGTAGATCTTGTGCAAATAACCACAGCTGGTGTGATTTCATGAGTGCAGCAGTCACATGAAATCCAGTGGTTTTAAAGACTATACATGGACTGACCCTGGGCTCCAACTGCATAGGTAGCATAAATAGCCTTGTTGGGGCACCAGAAGAAAGGTTGGACAAGGTTGGACATCAGTGTAGGGGATTGTTGTGGGGAGGGTAATGGGGGGAGGAAGGGGAGGGTAACACGAATATAGAAGGGGGAGGGGGATTAGGGGCTGATGGACTGGAAACTGGGAAGGGAATAACATTTTGAAATGTAAATAAGAAATAAACAATTACCACAGCTCCCTGCTCCCAAACCCTGTGGGAGAGAGAGCTCACCCCCGGACATGTGGGCACTCCTGAGACTGCAGAGCGGGAGACCACTAATACTGCCCCCCCTACCCACCTCCCTGACCAAAGAGGAAACTGTATGGGGCCTCTGGGAACTGGAAGACAGGGCACTGGGCAGCGGTAGGTCCCCCCCACAGTCAGACACCTTCTGGACCGGAAGGGACCAATCAACAGCTTTGCACCCAAATCCCGTGGGAGGGGAGTTAAAACCTTCAGAGGGGCAGACATGCCTGGGAACCCAGAAGAGACTACACTCTGCCCATATTTCTGACTCCAGAGGAAAACACCTAACGCTGTCTGGGATCCCGGTGCACCCCCACCCCCCCCACCCCGGAAAAAGCGGCGCAGGCCCTCCCTGGTTGCCTCCCTCACAGAGAGCTCAAAAGCAGCCTCCCATGAGCAACTTGAGCCGAGGGACCAAAAGGTAAGACCAACTTTTCTGCTCCAAGCAACCTGCCTGGTAGACTTAGGTCACAGTCCCACAGGAACAGCTGAAGACCAGTAGGCAGGAAAGACTACATGCCCGAAAGCAGAACACTCTGTTTCTGTAACTGGCTGAAAGAAAACAGGAAAACAGGTCTACAGCACTCCTGACACACAGACCTATAGGAAGGTCTAGCCACTGTCAGAAATAGCAGAACAAGGTAACACCAGAGAAAAACTGATGGTGAGAGGAAAGAAAAGGAACCCAAGCAACAGGAACCAAGACTACATGGCATCATCGGAGCCCAATTCTCCCACCAAAGCAAACACTGAATATCCAAACACACCAGAAAAGCAAGATCTAGATTTAAAATCACATTTGATCATGATGGTGGAGGACTTCAAGAAAGATATAAAGAACTCTGTTAGAGAAATGGAGGAAAACATAAAAAAACAAGTAGAAGCCTATAGAGAGGAATCACAAATATCCCTGAAAGAATTCCAGGAAAACACAATCAAAAAGGTGAAGGAATTAAAAAAGGAAATAGAAGCAATCAAGAAAAAACACAGGAAACAACCCTGGATATAGAAAACCAAAAGTAAGAGACAAAAAGGAGCAGTGAATACATGCATCACCAACAGAATACAAAGAGATAGAAGAGAGGGATCTCAGAGCAGAAGATTCCATAGAAATCATCGACACAACTGTCAAAGATAATGTAAAACGGAAAAAGCTACTGGTCCAAAACATACAGGAAATCCAGGACTCAATGAGAAGATCAAACCTAAGAATAGTAGGTATAGAAGAGAGTGAAGACTCCCAGCTCAAAGGACCAGTAAATACCTTCAACAAAATCATAGAAGAAAACTTCCCTAACCTAAAGAAAGAGATACCCATAAGCATACAAGAAGCCTACAGAACTTCTAATAGACTGGACCAGAAAAGAAACTCCTCCGTCATAATAATCAAAACACCAAGTGCACCATAAAAAAAAGAATATTAAAAGCAGTAAGGAAAAGGTTAAGTAATATATAAAAGGCAGACCTATCAGAATCACAGACTTCTCGCCAGAGACTATGAAAGCCAGAAGATCCTGGACAGATGTCATACAGACCCTAAGAGAACACAAATGCCAGCCCAGGTTACTGTATCCTGCAAAATTCTCAATTAACATAGATGGAGAAACCAAGATATTCCATGACAAAAACAAACTTACACAATATCTTTCTACAAATCCAGTGCTACAAAGGATAATAAATGGTAAAGCCCAACATAAGGAGGCAAGCTACACCCTAGAAAAAAAGCAAAAAATAATCTTAAGCAGCAAAACAAAGAAGAAAAAGCACAAACATAACCTCATCCAAATATGAATATAACAGGAAGCAATAATCACTATTCCTTAATATCTCTCAATATCAATGGGCTCAACTCCCAATAAAAAAGACATAGATTAACAAACTGGATAAGCAATGAGGGACCCTGCATTCTGCTGCCTACAAGAAACACACCTCACAGACAAAGACAGACACTACCACAGAGTGAAAGGCTGGAAAACAACTTTCCAAGCAAATGGTCTGAAGAAGCAAGCTGGAGTAGCCATTCTAATATCGAATAAAATTGATTTTCAACTAAAAGTCATCAAAAAAGATAGGAAGGATAGTTCATATTTATCAAAGGAAAAATCCACCAAGATGAACTCTCAATCCTAAACATCTATGCTCCAAATAAAAGGGCACCTACAAACATAAAAGAAACCTTACTAAAGCTCAAAGCACACATTGGACCTCACACAATAATAGTAGGAGATTTCAACACCACACTCTCATCAATGGACAGGTCATGGAAACAGAAATTAAACAGAGACATAGACAGACCAAGAGAAGTCAAGAACCAAATGGACAACAGATATTTATAGAACATTCTATCCTAAAACCAAAGGATATAATTCAACCCACCCTCATGGTACTTTCTCCAAAATTGACCATATAATTGGTCAAAAACAGGCCTCAACAGATACAGAAAGATAGAAATAATCTCATCGTCATATCAGACCACCACGGGCTAAAGCTGGTCTTCAATGACAATAAGGGAGAACACCCACATATACATGGAAGTTGAACAATGCTCTACTCAATGATAACCTGGTCAAGGAAGAAATAAAGAAAAGAAATTCAAGACTTCTTAGAATATAATGAGAATGAAGGTACAACATACCCAAATTATGGGACACAATGAAAGCTGTGCTACGAGGAAAACTCATAGCGCTGAGTGCCTGCAGAAAGAAACAGGAAAGAGCATATGTCACCAGCTTGACAGCACACCTAAAAGCTCTAGAACAAAAAGAAGCAAATACACCCAGGAAGAGTAGAAGGCAGGAAATAATCAAACTCAGAGCTGAAATGAACCAAGTAGAAACAAAAAGACCATAGAAAGAATCAACAGAACCAAAAGTTGGTTCTTTGAGAAAATCAACAAGATAAATAAACCCTTAGCCAGACTAAGGAGAGGACACAGAGAGTGTGTCCAAATTAACAAAATCAGAAATGAAAAGGGAGACATAACTACAGAAACAGAGGAAATTCAAAAAATCATCATATCTTACTATAAAAGCCTATATTCAACAAAACTTGAAAATCTGCAGGAAATGGACAATTTCCTGGACAGATACCAGGTACCGAAATTAAATCAGGAACAGATAAACCAGTTAAACAACCCCATAATTCTTAAGGAAATAGAAGCAGTCATTAAAATCTCCCAACCAAAAGAGCCCAGGTCCAGATGGGTTCAGTGCAGAATTCTATCAAACACTTCATAGAAGACTTCATACAATACTATCCAAACTATTCCACAAATTGAAACAGATGGAGCACTACCGAATTCCTTCTGAAGCCACAATTACTCTTATACCTAAACCACAAAAGACCCAACAAAGAAAGAGAACTTCAGACCAATTTCCCTATGAACATCGGCCTTAAAATATACTCAATAAAATTCTGACAAACCGAATCCAAGAGCACATCAAAACAATCATCCACCATGATCAAGTAGGCTTCATCCCAGGCATGCAGGGATGGTTTAATATACGGAAAACCATCAACGTGATCCATTATATAAACAAACTGAAAGAACAAAACCACATGATCATTTCATTAGATGCTGAGAAAGCATTTGACAAAATTCAACACCCCTTCATTATAAAAGTCCTGGAAAGAATAGGAATTCAAGGCCCATACCTAAACATAGTAAAAGCCATATACAGCAAACCAGCAGTTAACTTTAAACTAAATGGAGAGAAACTTGAAGCAATCCCACTAAAATCAGGGACTAGACAAGGATGCCCACTCTCTCTCTGCTTATTCAATATAGTTCTCGAAGTGTTAGCCAGATCAATCATACAACAAAAGGAGACCAAAGGGATACAGATTGGAAAGGAGGAAGTCAAAATATCACTATTTGCAGACGATATGATTGTATACTTAAGTGATCCCATAAGTTCCACCAAAGAACTCCTAAACCTGATAAACACCTTCAGCAAAGTGGCTGGGTATAAAATTAACTCAAATAAATCAGTAGCCTTCCTCTACACAAAAGAGAACAAGGCCGAGAAAGAAATTAGGGAAACAACACCCTTCATAATAGTCCCAAATAATATAAAATACCTCGGTGTGAGTTTAACCAAGCAAGTAAAAAGATATGTATGATAAGAACTTCAAGCCTCTGAAGAGAGAAATTGAAGAAGGCCTCAGAAGATGGAAAGATCTCCCATGCTCATGGATTTGCAGGATCAATATAGTAAAAATTGCCATTTTACCAAAAGCAATCTACAGATTCAATGCAACCCCCTTCAAAATACCAATCCAATTCTTCAAAGAGTTAGACAGAACAATTTGCAAATTCATCTGGAATAACAAAAAACCCAGGATAGCTAAAACTATCCTCATCAATAAAGGGACTTCTGGGGGAATCACTATACCTGAACTCAAGCAGTATTACAGAGCAATAGTGATAAAAACTGCATGGGATTGGTACAGAGACAGACAAATAGACCAGTGCAATAGAATTGAAGACCCAGAAATGAACCCACACACCTATGGTCACTAGATTTTTGACAAAGGAGCCAAAACCATCCAATGGAAAAAAGATAGCATTTTCAGCAAATAGTGCTGGTTCAACTGGAGATCAGTATGTAGAAGAATGCATATTGATCCATGCTTATCACCCTGTAAAAACTTAAGTCCATGTGGATCAAGGACCTTTACATCAAACCACATACATTCAAATTAATAGAATAGAAAGTGGGGAAGCATCTCAAACACATGGGCACTGGAGAAAATTTCCTGAACAAAACACCAATGCTTTATGCTCTAAGATCAAGAATCGACAAATGGGATCTCATAAAACTGCAAAGCTTCTGTAAGGCAAAGGACACTGTGGTTAGGAGAAAATAGCAACAATAGATTGGGAAAATATCTTTACCAATCCTACAACAGATAGAGGCCTTATATCCAAAATATACAAAGAACTCAAAAAGTTAGACCCCAGGGAGACAAATAACCCTATTAAAAAATGAGGTTCAGAGCTAAACAAAGAATTCACAGCTGAGGAATGCCGAATGGCTGAGAAACACCTAAAGAAATGTTCAACATCTTTAGTCATAAGGGAAATGCAAATCAAAACAACCCTGAGATTTCACCTGACACGAGTGAGAATGTCTAAGATCAAAAACTCAGGTGACAGCAAATGCTAGTGAGGATGTGGAGAAAGAGAACCTCCTCCATTGTTGGTGGGATTGCAGACTGGTACAATCATTCTGGAAAGCAGTCTGGAGGTTCCTCAGAAAATTGGACATTGAACTGCCTGAGGATCCAGCTATACCTCTCTTAGGCATATACCCAAAAGATGCCCCAACATATAAAAAAGACACGTGCTCCACAATGTTCATAGCACCCTTATTTATAATAGCCAGAAGCTGGAAAGAACCCAGATGCCCTTCAACAAAGGAATGGATACAGAAAATGTGGTACATCTACACAATGGAATATTACTCAACTATCAAAAATAATGACTTTATGAAATTCATAGGCAAATGGATGGATCTGGAAAATATCATCCTGAGTGAGGTAACCCAATCACAGAAGAACACACATGGTATGCACTCATTGATAAGTGGCTATTAGCCCAAATGCTTGAATTGCCCTATATGCACAGAACACATGAAACTCAAGATGACTGATCAAAATGCGAATGCTGAACTCCTTCTTTAAAAAGGGAACAAGAATACCCTTGGCAGGGAATAGGGAGGCAAAGATTAAAACAGAGGCAGAAGGAACACCCATTCAGAGCCTGCCCCACATGTGGCCCATACATATACAGTCACCAAACTAGATAAGATGGATGAAGCAAAGAAGTGCAGGCCGACAGGAACGGATGTAGATCTCTCCTGAGAGACACAGCCAGAATACAGTAAATACATAGGCGAATGCCAGCAGCAAACCACTGAACTGAGAACAGGACCCCGTTGAAGGAATCAGAAAGAACTGGAAAAGAGCTTGAAGGGGCTTGAGACCCCATATGTACAACAATGCCAAGCAACCAGAGCTTCCAGGGCCTAAGCCACTACCTAAAGACTATACATGGACTGACCCTGGACTCTGACCTCATAGGTAGCAATGAATATCCTAGTAAGAGCACCAGTGGAAGGGGAAGCCCTGGGTCCTGCCAAGGCTGAAACCTAGTCAACGTGATTTTTGGGGGTGGGTGGTAATGGGGGGAGGATAGAGAGGGGAACACCTATATAGAAGGGGAGGTGGAGGGGTTAGCGGGATGTTGGCCCGGAAACCTGGAAGGGAATAACAATTGAAATGTAAATAAGAAATACCCAAGTTAATAAAGATAAAAAAACGAAAAAAAAAAAAAATACACAATCAATAAAAATGGGGGGGGGGATCCAGTGGTTTTCATCTCACAGCATCTCTCACCATCATCACTCTTTGACATTCTTTTTACCTCCTCTTCCACAGCATTCCTGAACCTTGTTTGAGGCAACAGGAAAGCCATGCCACTTACGGCTCAGTGCTCAATTGTGGGACTTCTGGCTGGGGGCTCTCCACAGAGATCTCGGCCCTGGGTAGGTGTTGGGTTCAGGAAAAGGGAAGAGAACTGGGACATGGAGGGGGGACTGCTTCTGCCGCCTCTGCTGCTGGTCCTGCTCCTTTCCACCACTGCTGCTTCAGTTGCTTGGTCTGGGCTGAGCCAGCAGGAGACTGACTACCTGGCGAGGGGTACAGGAGAGCTTCTGGCTTTGATTTCAGGAGAAATGATCTCCTCCCCAAACAGAGGTGTTACAGCTCTTACAACAGATGCTCTCAGACAATGGAATAATTCCTGCACACCTTTAATCCTTCTGAATATGATTTTTAAATACAGTTTTTCGATGGGTCAGTGTCTGACAGCAGGTAC
The DNA here is from genome assembly GCF_011064425.1 of Rattus rattus. Lineage (NCBI taxonomy): Eukaryota > Metazoa > Chordata > Mammalia > Rodentia > Muridae > Rattus > Rattus rattus. The sequence continues at coordinate 157,736,935 of NC_046156.1, read as the reverse complement.
TTCCTATTGGTTCAGGCTGAGAGCTTGGAAGACCTCATCTACATATTTGGGGGCGTGGTCCTGTGTCTATGATTGATCTGCCATGAGCCTATGTGACCAGTGGTCACATCCTCACCCTGTGGAGGAGGGGATTGTGGCCTTGCCCTATGTGACTGGACTGTTTTAAACCTCTCTACAGGTGTCTGTGAGGGCTGCAGTTATGTGAACCCTTGATCTCCTGGGAGACTGGGAATGTGCCTGCCGTCCCTTTTAGGGTCTCTGGAGATTCGTCCTATCTTGGTCAGGAATCAGGGTACCTTTCACAGCCCACTGCCTCATACTCAATCTCTTATTTTGATGATGATCTTAGTTGTTAATTTTATTACATCTGAAATCCTATAAAAACCAAGCAGCTGGGCACATCTGTAATGGATTTTCTTGATATACTTAAGGTGGGAAGAACCACCATAAGTCAGGGCTGTGTTTTTAAGCATTAACCTATGTAAAAGAGAGGTATGGAAAGATGCTCTTGCTTTTTTCCTACTCCGCTCACTTTCACTGGAAAATCCATCTATCCTGTTGCTGAGGCTTCCTTCACTACTATTAGAACTTCTTTGGGATTCCAATGTAGACTGATGACCAGCTGAGGCATGCAGCCTTGTAGACTGAACCAGATTCTTGGCTTTTGTGAAAAGGAACAGTCATTGTTGAATTGGTTGAACTGGATTACAGCCTGTAAGCCACTAAATTTCGTGTGTGTGTGTGTGTGTGTGTGTGTGTGTGTGTGTGTGTGTGTGTGTGTGTGTGTTTTCTATTCATAGATCTGAGATAGCTCCTGGACAGGTGCACATGCATGCAACTCACCAGGAACAGAAAGTGGGTCGACAAAACTGCATGCTAGAGTGGTTTCTACTCTAGGGTGTATGACCTACCTCCCCAGCCATGAACTGTGCATGAGGATTACAAAGCCAGGAAATTCCCTTCGGTAGACTGGCCTCAAATGTAATCACAATGAGGTTTGCTACCCCACAACCAGCATGCCAGTATTGCACAAGTGGAAATCCTTGGCCTAGGAACAGTGACATAGCTTGCAGTGACCAGTTCTGAGTAAGATCACTGATGCCTCTCGACAACTTCCTGCAGCCTGCACAGCATCTTCTGGCCCTACAAAAGCTATAAAATATAGTAAGAATGTTTCCTAGTGAGTTTGAAGCTCATTTCTTTATGCCCTGCAACAAAAATATTTATACACTCTTACTCAAGGGGCTTTGCAGCTGTCACTTCCTTTTCCTGGGAAGTTCTCCATTCTGTTCTCTAAAGTCAGAGTTCTCTAAAGGAATACAACTGATAGAATGTACCCATATAGATTTAGATATATAGATAAAGATAGATATGTAGTTGTGGATATATATCCAAATACATGGGATTTATGAGATTGGCTCACAGGATGGGGTCTGGGAAGTCTCACAGTGACTGTATGAGACATTGATCAATGATGTGTGAGACAGCCAATGTTAGAATGGCTGAGATTTGGTAGTTATTTAGTCTACGACCCTGGCTGTCTCAGCGGTACCAATGTGGCCCTAGACTCCTAGAAGTTTCCTGGAGAGCTGCTGGTCTTCAGTCTATATTTTAATCATGCAGAAGTTGGCTCTAATACTAATGAAGGGATTCCATAGCAACAGGATAGATGAAGTGTGTAGTTACCAACCAAGATTAGCCATGCCACAATCGTTTGAGAGTTCTGTAAAGGATCATGGGTTGAAATGGAATACCCAGTGTAGAATTATAGGAGGGAACCTTTATTGTTTTCAGGGTGGGGCTGTGTAAAGCTGTAGAATAAATCATTAAGGTGAAGATCCAGTTGTATCCTGGTGACTTCCTAAGAGAGCAAAACCACCATGTTTATAGATACATGGTAAGAAAAATAAGTTTAGAAAATGAAAAAGGAAAGATGACAGGGAGGAGAGGTTGGAGGGAGGTATTCAGATACAGATGTTAGTGGAGAATTCTGTGTCTGGGTTCATCCTGTGGTCTGAATGTGAAGTGTCCACACGGGCTGTTCATGGTTTGAGCATTTGGTTTCAAGCTGGTGGTCTACTGGGTAAGACCTTGAAACGTTTAAGAGGTGAAACATGCAAGGACCCCAGTAGGGGAAGCTGACAGAAGGATTGCAACCCCATAGGAAGGTGCCCTCAGGGACCAGACCGCCAACCAAGGAATGTACCCTGGAGGGATCCATGGCTCTCTCCATAGGTAGCAGAGGATGGCCTTGTCTGACATCAATGGGAGGGGAGACCCTTGTTCCTGTGGAGGTTTGATGCCCCAGCATAGGGAGATACTGGAGCAGTGGGGCAGGAGAGAGGTAAAAGGGAGGGAGGAGAGGGCGAATATGGGATGGGGGAGTTGTGGAGGGGTAACTGGGAAGAAGGATATCTTTTGAGATGTAAACGAATGGGTTGCTTAAGTTTAAAAAGGAGGTGGAGTTGGAGGAAGGGGCCCTGGAGGCTTTATAGCCTGTGACACTCCTCTTGCTTTCTCTGCCTGTTGCTGCTGATGCACTGTGACCAGCTGGTTTCCTGCTCCTGTCAAGCCTTCTGTGCCACCATGAAATACAGATCTTCAAACTGTAAGTCAGAATAAGCCTTCTTTTCTGTGAGCTGCTTTTGTCAGGGTATTTTATCCCAGCAACAGAAAAAATAACAACAGGCTGTGCTAGCAAAAATGAAAATAACTAAGCAAAGCCTTAGGCTGTCAGGTCTGGGCGGGCTCCTTCAGTACTGGGAAGGAGCAGGAAGCTAGAGTTGGGGAACTGTGTCTCTAGATAAGGGCATGACCTTTGTCTCATAATTGCTAAGGAGACTGTAAGTGTGTGTATGTGGGGGATGGTGGGAGGGAGCAGGGGACCAGTGTAAAAATAACTAGTCAAGGAGCTGAGCAGCCTGAGGACTGATAGATTTCTAGGAGATTTTATACAGAAGTGAGAAGAGCTCATTACTATGTGGCATCAAATGTGTCACTGCTGTCACCTCCTCTAGGTGCCAGATGAAAGACTTTGCGCCCAGCCTGGTCTAAAGAGCCAAGGCCACACAGTGAATTTCTGTTTCAAAAAACTCAGAAAACAACAACAACAACAAACAACAAAACACAAGTAAACAAAACTAAAAACAGACCTACACTGCTGGCTGGGGGTGTGGCTCAGTGGTTGGCTCCTGCTTAGCGTACAGAAGACCTTGAGCTCATTCCTAGCAGCACACACAGCCAAAACTCATTACATTACAGATATTTGTCAATTGTTCCATGTAACTTGTAGGCAAGAGGAAAATATTTCATATATTTTATAGTAGCCATTTCAACAACTATGAGTCGGAAGAACAGGGAATGGGGTGAAGAACGAGGTTCCAGAGACTAACATGACAGGTGGAAGACTGGAGCCCTTTCCCTACCTGGGCTTCACTCGACCAAGGGCGCATGCTCAAGAAGACCCAGCTTTGTAAGAACATGGGGTGGCATGCACTGTGTAAATATCATATAAAATGGCATGCAGAGCAATTTCCGTCCTCTTTTCGAACCAGGTCATAGTCCAGGCATGATCCTGAGCTCATCAATAACTCTCCTTTAATAGATGTCTCCACCCTGTGACTTTCCACCTGCTCTGTACAACCCATTGTAAAAAGTTGTAAGAACCCGTGAACCCCAGCGTCTACTTCCCAGACTCAACTCTGTGCCTGAAGCAGGGGCATCTAGAGTTCACATGCAGCATTAAACCTGGGAAGTGAACACAATAAACATAATGTTTTTAAGGAGCCGGAGAGATGGCTTTGCAGTTGGATGGGTCTACCCTTGCAAAGGAATCCATTTTATCTCAGGGCCTCGTGGCCAGCCTATTCACAACCACCCACAACTGCAGCTCCTGGGCATCCAACACCTTTCCTAGAATATATACACCCACACACAGAGTTGAAAATAATATCTTCAGTTGGTGGAGAGATGGTTCCGTGATTAAGAGCACTGGCTACTCTTCCCAGAAGTCCTGCATTCAATTCCCAGCAACTATATGGTGACTCACAACTGTAATGGGAAGCGATTCCCTCTCCTGGTGTGTCTGAAGTGAGCAACAGTGTACTCATATCAATAAAAGAGTAAATAAATGAAAAAAAAGTAAAATCTTCAAGAATAATTTTTAATGGAATGATATTGTCAGATTGTCAATATAAAGGGTGCACAATTTTGTATGTTTCCTTTTAACACACATGGTGAGCATCTCCCATATTCTACATTGTCTTCATAATTCACACTTGGAGTTGGGCACGATGACACATGCCAGTAAACATCCCAGCATCCAAGAGACTGAGACACGAGGTTGGATTGTTCCCAGTTCTCAGACTCCCGTGTTGGAATTGGAGTTGGAGTTGGAATTGGAAAGAGTGGCTCACAGACATTTTGCATAACAACAAGGTAACCTTAACTGGCAGGAAACGATGGTATAGACTCACCTTCAAGATTGATAGCCAACAATGTGAGCGAGAGTGTTCATGGCCTAATTATCATTTGGGCGGGGCTCAGGAGAAGGAAAGTTGGCTACCAGGTATGGACCCTCTGTTCTGATGGACAGGTATGAACTTTGTCAGTCCTTGCTCATGATGCATGTCACTTCCCAGAATGCATGTGATTTTAATTGTATATGGACATAAGGAAATGGGGAATAGGGCATTCATAAAGACACAGTATGCCTTCCTGCATACGTATCCAAAACCTGTTCAGGCCAGATTAGCCTTTCTAATTCTCCTATCTCAATACATTGGGAATGCATTTGAGTACAGACTGTCTAAGTTTAAATGTTGCTAGGAGCAAGGAGACCTGTAGTATTGTTCAGAGATGAGACTACATGTAGCCTAATGCGTGCTGGGACCTGAAAGGAGGGTTGTGTACAGCTGAAGGACCTAGGATACCAAGTACATTGTTACAAAACCAAATAGAGTCCCAGACTACATACTCTACTATGGTTATGAGCTTCAACCTTAAATTCTAGGGCTAGAATGGGCTGCATACGAGATGCTAAAATAAGCACTCAATCAGGATAAAGGACACTTGCAAGACTTCATGGATGGATTCAGGTCCCTGTGACTCACTGCCAGGCCTTGAGGCCCAGCTCACTGCTTGACACACAGGTAGGTGCTTAGCAAGTATTTGCTGATTAAGCAGGTGATATTGATGTTTCATAGTTCATAGTTTCTCAAGCAACTTCTTTCTGTCTTTCACAAGTGAAAGCCAGAGGTCGATATACAAGATTCTTTGTCTCCAACCTACCTGAAAGACCTGGGCAACAAACTGAAGACATCAGGCTTGGGGCAAGCCTCTTTACCCACTGAGCCATCTTTCTGGCCTGAGACACAGTTCTTTACATATAATAACAAAAACACCACAAACACCAGCCCTCTGCTTGCCTTTCTCATTTAGAAAATGGCAGCCCAGGGAGAAGCCTTTGAGGAGAGAATTTGTGAGTTTGATGATGACTCGGTCTCTGATCTCTCTACTCTTCTCCAAGTGGATGCACTTCAAGTCTTCAAGAGACAACAAGAAGAAGACCATAAAGAACGGATGAAAATGAAGAAAGGTTTTAATGCACAGATGCGCAGTGAAGCCAAACGACTGAAGACTTTTGTGACCTATGACATGTCCAGATCATGGACCCCACAGGAGATGGCAGCTGCTGGGTTTTACCACACAGATGTGAAACATGGGGTTCAGTGCTTCTGCTGTAGCTTAATCCTCTTTAGCACCGGAATCAGGAAAGTTCCCATAGAAGTTCACAGGAAATTACGTCCAGAATGTGAGTTCCTTTCGGGCAAAGATGTTGGTAACATTGGCAAGTACGACATACGGGTGAAGAGTCCAGAGACGCTGCTGAGAGGTGGCAAAGCAAGGTACCATGAGGAGGAGGCCAGACTGGAGTCCTTTGAGGACTGGCCGTTTTATGCCCATAGGACATCACCACGTGTACTCTCAGCAGCTGGCTTTGTCTTTACAGGTAAGAGGATTCCTTTTTGTGAGGTGTTTCTGCGGAATATAAAATTTAGTTTTTTTAAAAAAATATGTATTTGTGTGTGGGGGGGGATTTTTGCACTATAAGATAACGGTGTCCATGGAGTCTAGAAATAAATGTCAGATCCCCTGGAACAGGGAGTACAAGTAGTTATCAGCTGCCTGAGGTGGGTCCTAGGAACCATACTCCAGTCTTCTCCCATTGTCCTCTTAACCACTGAGACATCTCTCCATCCTCTTTGTTTCTTCTTCCCCTTCCTCCTCCTCTTCCTCTTCTTCATCCTCCTCTTCTCCTTCTTCCTCTTCCTTTTCCTCCTCTTCTCCCTTTTGCTTCTCCTCTTCCTTCTCTTCCCCTTCTTCCTCTTCCCCCTTTTCTCCCTTTTCCATTCCACCTCTTCCTCCTCTTCTATTACTACTACTTCTTGTTAAACATTCCTTATTTGTTAATTGTGCTATATTAGATATGAGATCTAGCTCATTAAACATCAACTTCAATAATTATATTTCCAACTTTAATTTGCTTTTTTCTGTAGCTTTACTAGTTTGCTAAATATGTTTCAAAATAAAGGTTCTCTATCACAGCATACCTTAGAAAATATTAACGGCAAAGTGCAGCTCATCACTGGAGGGCTAATGTTTAGCATGTGAAAGCCATTGGTTTAGATCCAGCACTAGAAAACACAAATAAAAAGAATCCAGGAAATGAGCTAGGGTCCTAAGGTCCTGAACTGGACCATGAGATAGCTCGATTCCAAAGTCTTCTGGTTTCAAGAACATTGCTACTCATATATTTCCTTGATTCACTTAATTTCTGTAGTTTGAAAGGATTTTTCCTTTTACTTGTTTAGGTCCCATCCATGAGGCCAGCTGCCTCAAGAACCCTACACTTTGAAATGCCTCAGCCACACACAGGTGTTAGAGCAGATGTGAATGACAATGAAAGCAGCGATGCAGGGGTTGAGCACTAATTCTAAGTCAACCAGTTTGCTGTTCTTCCACATTTTGTAGTTGAGTTTATTGAGGCTCAAAGAATTAGAGAAATGTGCCTCCATTTTTATAGAAATGACATGGCCAAGGCAACGCCAGCTAGTTTTAGTTTTTGCTTCTCCATTACTTTGGACATGAAAGCTATGAGCTACCTCTATCTGAGAGAAGATAGCATGTGGAGAGTTGTGTATGTGGAGGATGGCCATGGCTGGGGAATTGAAGTTCAGAGCTCAGAAGGAGGTCATTTAGGGCAGTGGGATTGTGAACAGGGCTCAACCAGAGAGGTCTAGGAAGATCAGGCATGCTGGAGTGTTCTGATACAGTATGATCAGGTCCAAGACACAGCTGGTGCCATTGCTGGCCATTCAAACATGTTTCTGCCTCTGTAGGAAAAAGGGACACTGTGCAGTGTTTCTCCTGTGGTGGATGCTTGGGAAACTGGGAAGAAGGAGATGATCCCTGGAATGAGCATGCCAAGTGGTTCCCCAAGTAAGTTGACAAGTATTTTATTTTTTTACAAAGCAAAAGAAAACAAGAGGCAAAAGAGCCACATTGTAGGAGTATTCTCTTGAGTTCTGATGTTTCTCTTTTCCAATATGGGATCACCCTAGAACTTTTTAAACAAGGAAAGTCTGGTCACATAGTGAAAAGTTTGAATCACATGATCTTAAATGGCTTTTTATCTTTTATGTTAGTTTTTGCTTCACTATCTTTTCATTTTTATATTTTGTGTGTAGTATGTCAGTATATGTAGAGTGTGTTTATATGCATAGTGTGTTGGCATGTAGTGTATGTTTCTGCATTCCTGTGGAGGTGACACGTTGACATATCTCATCAATTGAGACAGGCCCATTGGATCTATCTATCTCTTCCTCCAGATTAGGATTAAGGATATAGTGGACTGCTTTTACATGGGCAACACAAATTCACGTTCAGATCCTCTTGCTTGTGGTGAGGTATTTTATGTACTTTCAGAGGCCTGCTTGGTATCTAGGAACTGAGGAAAGCAGTGAGGTGTGGAGTGGAGGGGTTGGGGGCAAAAGCTGACTTTTGGCTGTTTAACTCTCTCTTGCTATTCTGAGGCCAAAGGCTAATAGCTTCTAGCAATTAACTCCTGGTGATAGCAGCATGGGATTAAGAAAAAAATCTTGGACATTTTTTCCCATGTGAAGAGGTTTAATGAAGTGACAAAGTAGAGGGATGAGAGAGAGAAGAAGAAGAGAAGTAGAGGTATAGGAGAAGAGTAGAGGAGTAGAGGCCATGAACACATGGAGAGAAGGGGGAGAGGAACAACTTGTGTTCTTTATTCTTTGACTCTGGGGCCTCATGCCAATCAGGTAAGAGGCTCTAATTTTGTTAACTCTTTATGAGCCAGAGAGAAAAGAAAAGAAAAAGAAAAAGAAAGTCAGGTGCACACACAGACACATGCACAGTGAGTGAAGCAGAAAAGGGCTACACCACCACTTTATTATTGTTCTTGGCTTTTATTCTTTCTCAAAAATATTACCTAAGTGTAATTATTCTGTGAACCATTACAGAAGGATAATTGATTTCATGGTTTTCTAAACATTTTTATTTTCCTTAAGTTCACAGTAAGTTTAAAGTAATGATTTATTTCATAGATCAATACATTTTAAAGAGTTACAGCAGAATTGTTTACATGTCTTTCCATTAGGACTAGTACCCGGACCTGTGATTCAGAGGAGACTTGAGGAGGGGGCGAAAGAATGGGGGAGAGGAGGCACAAAGAAGGAGAGCAAGTCATTTGTCTGATCAAGCTCTCAAACTTTATTTCAGGGCAGTGGCTTATAAAGACAAGCAAGCAGGAAGGCTACACAGGGCCTAAGGCCAATTCATCACTGTCACCACCCTCCCATTGTTCTTTCTGTTCCTGTGACCATAAACCTCAAGTTGCAGGTGTACTGATAGAACAGATAACTGGCTAGGTTTCCCAGAAACAGAGGGTGTATAAGTGGGTCTGAAACATTCCTGAGAACATTCCTGAGACTGAGGGTGTAAAAGTGGGTTTGGCTCCTGGCAGACTAGTACCTGACTGAACATCCCTTATCTATTTTCTAGCTCCATAAATTCAATATAAATTTAAAGCAATAGTTTTTGTCATAAGTTAGCATGTTTTTGTGAAGAGATAAGTCATCTATCTCGTGTCATCATTTTGAACTCTTGGATAGATAAGCTAGTCAATCATTTATTTTCTGTCCTTGTGCCTACAATAAATTGTCCCTTCTCAGTTTATTACCTTTAGTTCCCAGATAGTGGCATCATTCCTGACCAAAAAAGAATGTTTTCCTTGATTGTAAACTTGTTCTAAGCCTGTTTTCCTAGTGTATTTAGCCTGTGATACATGAAAGTTTACAGAGCCCTATTTGCAGCTTGTATTCTATAGGGGGCTAGAGATCACTTGTATAAATTTAGGAGTTCTATAAAATCACATCAAGAATTACAAAAGTATCAGTTTTTCTGAAATCATCAATTTGTTCAAACAGTGTTGCCACACAAAAGTACATCTTCATATTGATTCTGTAGGAGATCTGTACAACAGAGTAGGTAAATACCCAGGAAATCATTAATCAATTAACAGTGGCAGGAAAGGCAAGCATATCTTAAGGGAGAAGCAATCCTGGGGTGAAGTCTCTGGGGACCTTGCCTCTCAGACCACACCCATCACAGTCATGCAAAACGGTGGGCCATCTCCAGAAAACTCACTTGTTTGTTATAGCCTTTTCTAGATGGACTCTGTCACCTACTGAACCATCTCCCCAGACCATGTTATTTTTAGTAATTGGGGTGGTGGGTTATGTGCATGTTAGTGCTGGTACCCTTGGAAGACAGAGGTATTCTCCCCCTCCTTAGGGCTTAGTAGGTGTTGGGCAGTGAACTTAAGTACATTCCCCCAGGCCCTCCTAACAGTTATTAAATGTTGTTTGCTGTCTCAATATAACAATTTGCCTTGTCAAGCAGCAGTTTCATGACTTAACCTTAACTTTGAAATATTTCAAGTTGGAGAGAAATGCACGAAATAAAATGGTTGCTGCATAAAGAGGCACATGCCTGTAATCCCAGCTTTAGGAAGGTGGACACTGGAGAAGTGGGAATTCAAGGTCATCTTCTGATTAAAAACAACAACGAATTTCAAGAGGACCAGGTCCTAGGTCACCTCACACCAGAGCCACAGGAAACAAACAAGTGTGTTTTATTTTGGGCATTCAGAATTTTGTTATTGTTGCTTAGAAAAGGAAGTAGTGCATTTTACTTCTTTTTAACAATTCGTTTAGTGGTGTGGTTTTGATGCCTGTGGTTTTTGTTTCTGCCACATAAATATTCACTCCTCTAAGTAGTTTTCAAACTTTCATTATGGAAATTACACAGAAAACAGAGGAAATGTAATACACACTTCTCCAAAGTTGGCCTTATCATATTTCATCTACCTGTTCGCCACCATCCCCGTGGAACAGTAATGACTGGGTTATGGCAAAGCAAATTCCAGCTAACACATGGTTCCACTTGTCATTCCTTTAATGTATATCTTTAAATCATTACTTAAAAAAAGAGTCAAGCATTGTTATGTCTCCTAAAAGAGAAGAGCATTAATGTCTAATATCGTTGAAGTTCATAGCTGATATTCAGATGCCTTTCTTCTTCCACCTCTTATTTTTACATTGATTTAGAGAGAGAGTGCATGTGCCATCCCCTAATACTGTGAATTGATCTCATATTTTCTTAAAGAAAATGACAGCAGGATATAGTATTATATGCCTATAGTGCAGGCTACTGTTGAAGCAGAGGTGGGAGGATTGCTTGAGGTAAAGACTTTGACAACACCATCACAACACAGAAAGACCCTGTCTTGAAATAAGAATTAAAAGAATAAGAAGGTTTGCCCTGTTTTGTTCTCTGTTGTTGTGCAAAACACCGTACCCGAAAGCAATCTGAGGAGGAAATCTCTTGCACAAACAGATTACAGTCTAACACCAAGGGATGTCAGGGTAGGAACATAAGCAAGAACAAACAGAAACTGTGCAGGGACACTGCCTGTTGCCTTGCTCTCAGGCTTGGGTCCAGCTATCTCTTTTATGCCTCCCAAGAGTACCTTCCCAGGAGTGGTACTGTCCATAGTGGACGGGGCCCAACCACAAATATCATTTTGATAAACTTGGGCAAATTTGAGCTGACCCATCGTTACCCCTTCCTGGTAGTTCGACACCCTTTTTAAAATTAATTAATTAATTAAATTATATGTAAGTACACAGTTGCTGTCTTCAGACACACCAGAAGAGGGCATAGATCTCATTACAGATGGTTGTGAACCACCATGTGGTTGCTGGGAATTGAACTCAGGACCTCTGGAAGAGCAGTCAGTGCTCTTAACCTCTCTGTGCCATCTCTCCAGCCCCCAAAAACATCATTAATCAAGGAAATGACCCACAGACTCACCTACAAGCCAATCTGACGGAGGCATTTTCTCTGATGGTGCTCTCTCGAGTCACAAGCAGATGACTCAAGCTTGTGTAAAACTGACAAAAAGTACCTAGCCAGTAGAAGGTCTGATGTATAAATAATGATGTGTTTTATCATTAATAAATTTTAAGTTTTTTAACAGCATGATATTAATCCTTACAAGTAAGACTTCAGGGAAATTTGACAGTTTTGTTGAAGTACGAAATTCACAATTTGATGGTTTTTTTTAGCGACCATTTATTGCTATATAGATAATCTTGTTGTAATATTGCGGTTCTTTTCATTAATATTGATGTCATCGATATTGGGAGTAAATTTTAACCATATTTTAAATCATAGATGTGAATTTCTTCAAAGTAAGAAGTCCGCAGAGGAAATTGCCAAGTACATACAAACCTACGAGGGATTTCTTCATGTAACGGTAATCGAAAACACACCACCATTTCCAGCAGTGTATGTTCTGAGTAATATCCGAACTGTCAGGGTGAGGGTTTCTGTTTTCTTTTCTGATGGATTCTGTGCCTTTCTCCCTTTCTCTTCTCATTCTCCTGCCTCTTGTCTGCAGAGAGGAAAACAGAAATCCTGCTGTCTTGCTAAGCTGGAGCCGCTTAGACTTGGTTTTCCAGGCTGGCTGTGGGTGGCTTCTGCCTGAGGCCACTCCCTAGCATCCTTCTGCTGCCTCCATGTGGATGACAGACTCAGTCCTCTGTGGTACCTGGCAGAGGCAGGGCCCTCAGAGCTGCCTCCTGCAGCTGGGTATTTAGACTCAAACCAGCGAGGATCTCCTCCTAGTGGTGGGCACTGGGAAATCCACCCAAACTGAAGCCAAGGGAGACTGTACTGGCTGACTGACTTGGATAGCATGGGTTGAGAGCCTGGGGCAGTTCTCTCAGAGGGAGAGTTGCTCAACTGGAGAGGCCCTTCTGAGGTGAGCCCTTTCCTGAGTCTCAGTTCCTCATGAGTCACATACATCTGTGTGTGACTGCAGTTCTGTTGTTGAGCTGTCTGGTAAGAGTGGCCCTGAGAAAGTTTCCATTTCACTGGGTTTGGAACTGTGTAAACATTCCCCAAATCAGTAAAAATCAAACCAGAATGAAAACGACTGCTTTGCCCATATTCGGCTGCTCTAATGAAACTTGGCTTCAGTGGGGGAAGTTCTTCACTTGCAGCTCACAGATGGATGAATAATTTATACATCAATCAGTTAGTAACCAAATTTCTTTCCTCAGGGAGAGCATTTTGTGAATTCCTGGGTCAGAAGAGAATTACCTGTGGTATCAGGTAAAAACCTCAGACTCATTCGAAACACTTAGCTTGTTTTCTCTTTCTCTCTGTCTCTGTCTCCTCTCTCTCTCTCTCTCTCTCTCTCTCTCTCTCTCTCATGCATGCATGCATGCCATGTATACAGATGTCTTTTTTGGAAGCAAGGCAAGACATCAGGAATTTTGGAGGTGGAGTATCAGGCATTTGTGAACTGTTTGATGTGGATGCTGGGAACTGAACTCAGGAACTCTGAAAGAGAGAGCATTAGTGCTCTTCACCACTGAGCCATCTCTCCAGCCCTTGTTTAAAACTTATGTTCATAAATGATTTCCCTGTTATGGAATGACTTTGGTTTATTTTTGTTCTAACTTTATGAGCATGAGAGACGGTTCAGTGGCTAATGCACTTGCTGCTCTTGCAAAGGACTCAGGTTCAGTTCCCAGCATTCTCTGGCAATTCACAATGCTGCAAGTCCAGTTTTAGAGGATCCAGTGTCTTCCTCTGACCTCTGTGGCCACTGCACACATGTGGTGCAGTCAAACATGTAGACCAAAATAAAGAAAAAATTTAAAGTAAATTAAAAAAAACATATACACTCAATTATTTACTTATTATTGTCTGTGTATGTCCATGGGTCCCATGTGTGAAGGTGCACAAGTCAGAGGACAATTTCTAGGAGCTGGTTCTCTCCTTCTACCATGATGGCATTAATTAAGATGTTATTAGGTTTAGTGTCAAGCTTCTGTATCATGGAGCCCTTCATTGAAGTGGCTTTCTTAGTTGTTAGTGCAGGTAAGCATAGCTATGTAGTGTTGCTGCTGCAATGGATGCTCCCTTTAAAACAACTAAGCTTTTGGATAAAATGTTTTGGAAGCAGTTTTTAGGGTCTCTCCTATCCCAGGTTGGCCTCGAACTCAAACGAGCCTTGAATTTCTGGCCCTCCTGCTGAGTGCTGAAGTGGAGCTTCTCAGGTGCTGGGGATGGAACCAAGGCGATTAGGAGAGCAAGCTACCCATTGACCTACATCCCCAACCCCCGACGCATTCTCAAATGGCTTGGTGCATTGTCAAGAAATTGCGGAATGTTCACAACCAAATGAGGTGACAGATCTGAGGACATTACTTGTTTGCTTAGAATAGGCCTGGTCCTCTGGTCCCATCCCAGCACCCATGGAAAACAAAACCTTAGTGTTAGGAATTTAGGTCAATAGAGCAACTATATAGCAAGTAGGATTGGCTCCTAGTTCAGGTCCAGCAGAGTTCAGAAGCCTGGGGACAAGGGAGAGTGGACAGGAAGAAAGCGATCATAATACAGGGAAGTAGTCTGTGGTTGACTGGGTAAGATTGTTCATCCTGTAATTGCTGCTCTTGGAAGGAGGCACTTATAGGCTGCATAAGGTTAGTGCCTGTTCAATGTCCATGCCTGCAATCCCAGCACTAAGGAAGCTGATTTGGAAATATCATAAGTAGAAGGATAGCTTTCTAACCTAGCAAATCATTGTGACGACCCCCAATAAACTTGGGGTTGAAGGGACGTCTCAGATGTTAATAGCATCAGTTGTTCATGCAGAGGACTTAAGTTCCTTTCAACATGTCTACATAGTAGCAGCTTACAATAATCCGCAACTCCATCTCTAGTGGATCTGACCTCCTCTCTGGCCATCTGGTGTCACTGTTGTGCATTTGTGATCCCAGGCTGGGGAGACAGAGGCATGGTTTCTGGGATTTCACATCCTAGCCACCCTCCCTAACAACCAGGGAGAAATAGTGAAGGGTGTCCTCTGACTTCCACAGGCATGAGTCCCACACGTACCTTCATACACATGAACACACAGAGAACTGTAAGTCCTAAGACAGATTTCTGACATAGGTGAAGGGATCAGGTAAAGAAGGAAACCAAAGGAAGTCTGAAGTGCTAGCCTGCTCCAAACAGAGAACACCCTGTGAGCACTAAGGAAAACTGTAGAACCTATTCCCTGTAGCCTCTTGGCTTAATAGAGGTCAAACCTCAAAGAAAACATAGGTTTCTAGACTGTGAAAATCTTTTTGTTGTTAATTAAATTACTGTGTAGTATTCTCTACGTCAAAGAAATACTTAAAGCAAAAGGAAAACAACCCTCATCTAGGGTTAATTGTGAATACAAACAAGGTTTCAACTTGAGTAACTTGGGAGACCAAGGCAAGGACAATGTAATTTCAAGTCCTCATAGCATGGAAAATGCAAGAACCAGCATCCAGAGGCCAGGATGAGGTAGAATGTCTAATGGAGATCCCCTTCCCCCACATCTGGTCATCTCAAAATGTGAGCCATCGAAATGATTGTTGTAAGGGAGCCACAGGGGAAATGACCTCAGTCTGGAAACAGGAATTGCCTCTCTATTTTGTTGTATCCTGATGCTACATGGTCAGTGGACAGTCTTAAGTTACATTTTAACACATTGATCATACACAGATATTAATAGAATGAATGGAGCACCCCAAACTTTGTTGCTCTGCTCCCGGAGTTCTAGCAGGGTAGCTCTTGTATCTTTTCCTCCTTCCTGCTCTTCTAACCACTCACAGTTTTGACCCCAGCATGGATCATCAGATCCATCCACCCACACAGACACACAAAACACTCACATGTGCACCCACACACACACAGACACACAATCACAATATACACACGTGCACACACAGAGACTTCAAAACTGCATATGCACACATCCTATCAAAGCCTGCTGGTCTCACCTCTATCTTTTTATCCAAGCTTATAGCAATGACAGTGTCTTTGCTAATGAAGGACTAAGAATGGACACGTTTAAGGACTGGCCCCATGAATCACCTATGGCTGTTGAAGCTCTGGTCAAAGCAGGTCTTTTCTACACAGGTGAGTCAGGTTTCCTTCTGTGTGTGTGTGTGTGTGTGTGTGTATGTGTTTGCACATAAGTACATGTGCCTCATGTCTGCATGATATCTTCAGAGTCCAGACAGGGTGCTGGATCCTGGGACTGGGGTTGCAATTGTGTGTGAGCCATCATGGGGGTGCTGGGACCAAACTGGACTCCTTTGCAAGGGCAGCCACTGCTCTCATGCTGAGCATCTCTTTAGTGTCAGCATTTAGTGTGGACCAAATAGTCAAATCCTGGTACATATTTCTGTATTCTTCATTGCTTGACATAGATCTCTTAAGGGCCCCATATAATCTTCAGTTCCCAAAGCTCCCTAGTGTTCAGCCTCTGAACCAGGGGATTCTGCATCCACTTTGTCCAACAGACGATCTTTTTAACACATGGTCTTCATGCTTGACACCTCTTTCCAGTTTTCTTCAAGTCTCATGGGTGACGTGCTTCTACTTCTAGTTAAATATTGCTGACAATGATGTGAGGAGACACAAGTAGTTCTTCACAATCCAGCTTGCATACAGACTCCTAAATTTGTTCTTCTGTCCCACCCCAGCTAGAATACATTCTTTCTGATTTACTCATTAAGCCTGTGTCTGTGATGTCCAGTAAATCTGAACATCTGGAGTTACCTTGTGAGTTGGTGAACAGGTGTATGTGCTGTAGAACTGACCCCATTCCTTTTCTAGGCAAAAGGGAGATCGTCTGTGTTTCTCCTGTGTGGGAGGATGCATGAGAATGAAGAAGGATGACCCAATAGAAGATCACACTGCTTCTTTTTCCCTAAGTGAGCAAAATGATTCTCCCACTATGAAGTGTTTCCACTGTTATTCCTCACTGTCCATGTCTTTACCTGTGTGTATTTCTGCCTACTCTGTGTTCTTGCTGTGAAAGACACACATCATTATGTCTTTCATCCCTTGTCTCCCATGACCCATTCCTGTCCAGCTTTTTTTTTTCTCTTCATAGTTACATCTTGGTTTGGGGCTAATAATACAGTCTTTAAAGACACAGGGTCTCTCTATGTCCCAGACTATTACAGAATGCTATCCTGCCCAGGTAGGACTTGAACCTACGACCATCCTGCCTCATCCACCCAAGTGCTGGCATTGCAGAGGGCTGCTACCATATCTGGAAATTCCATGCCCTTTCTGATTGTGTTTTATTACAAACTAGTCTTCCTCTTTCTCCATCTTCTGGAATCCTTTTGTGTTTTCTTTTCTCCTGTCTGAGACATCCTAAGTGGTTTTTTTTTTTCCATCGGTGGGGATGGATACAATGACTTGGGCACTCTAGGCAATCCCCTTACTATTGAGTTACCCTCACCCCCCCTTTTCTGCCCATCTTCAAAGGTTATTTTCATTTCTCTTCCACACAAGTGTTCAGCTGCAGAATGAAATTTGTTGTTTTTACTTAGTAATTAGGAATCTTCAAAGATAATATCACTGTATGTAGCTTGAAAAATTGGGTATTTCTGGGCACAAAATCTACATGAAATCCTAGCTCTCTGAAACATGAAGGAAGAAATCCAGTTTTCTTTTTTTATATTAAATGCTTTAATATGAATCATCCCAAATCAATTTATTTTAAAGCCCAGCACTTGTCACTGAGAACAAGTCTTTGCCCTGGTTTCCCATAGAAGGCATGAAAGTCTGCAACTTGGTGTTTGCAGTCTCTGTTGAGCTCTACAGTTGTGTTCTGTGGTATCCAATGCTTCTCTAAAGTTGATGGAAGCTGATGAAGTCTAATTACTGAACTTTAAACTAAAGTTTTAAATAATTATCTGACCTTGAGGTGGAATGGCAATAATATCCAAATCCTTAAAATATTCTTATAAAAGTGTTTTATTATTATACATTAACAATATATAATAGTGATATTATCATATATATATACATTGTGACAAATATATATTTATATAACAGTGTATAACAACTATATGTTCACTATCATCTTCCTATTAGCCTCTCTTATCTCCCTCTGAACACCTTAATCCCCTCCCTTCTAAAATCACCTGTTGCAGACCAGTCCAGTTCTACATAGCAAGGCTTATTCTCCACTTAAATAAGTAAGTAGAATTTTACCATCTAACTTTGATGATGGTTGCCAGCAGTGGTTGTATATAACACTTGGTCTAAAATCTATCAACGGAAATTTGTTTGAGTTACAAACCAGCATGTTGTTATGAGTAACTAATATATTTACATATCTGGTTTAAAGGATAATAACAATAAAAGGGGCCTATGAGCTAAGCACTGTCAGGAAATAAATGTCCCTCAATGCTTTAGAAGACCCTATGGACATCACCAGGTCATAGTCGATGCTGGTCCTCATCCAGGGGTAAATATGGTCATGATTTACACACACACACAGACACACACACACACACACACACACACACACAGAAACACATACACATAGACAGGTAGACACAGATACAGAGAGAGACACACAAACACATAGACAAACATACAGATGCATACATACAGACAGAGATACACAGTCACAGTCATACACACACAATCTCCTTTAGCTGTGCCTGCTCTTTTGTTATTTATCCCATTTTATTCTCTTTCTGCTGTGTGTGTGTGTGTGTGTGTGTGTGTGTGTGTGTATGTGTGTGTATGTAAGAGAGAGACAAGATGTTACTATGTGTACAAAGTGAGTTCCAGGACAGCTAGGGTTACACAGAGAAACTTTGTTTCAAAAAAAGAAAGAAAGAAAGGAAGGAAGGAAGGAAGAAAGAAAGAAAGAAAGAAAGAAAGAAAGAAAGGAAGGAAGGAAGAAAGGAAGAAAGAAAGAAAGGTGTTACTAAGTAACTGGTCTTGGTTTGCTCTATAGCTCAGATTTTACTTGAACTCATCTGCTCCTGTCTCAGTCTCATGAATACTAAAGCACAGGCATGTGCTATCATAACACCTGGCTTCCCTCCTCTTCTTGTCCGGTGAGGGGTGCTGAAAGAGGGGTCCTTGAGACACGGTCTCACATAACCCAGGATGGCCTCAAACTCAATGTTTAGGATGACCTTAATCACTTAATCCTACTGCCTTCCCTCCCAAGTGCTGGGATTCCAGGCTTGCTCCACCACGCCCAGGTTTTCTTAGAGACAGCACAGCTAGTGACAGATCTCAGTCATGTTCCCCCTTCTGGGGAGTAGTTGGCCCGACCTTGTGTGCTCTGGGTTCCAGTAACCACAGACAAGAGGGCTATGAGGTGATGGTCTTACTGTTCAGCAAGCAGTGTTTTAGAGCACTCACCCCTCCTTCCCTGATTGCCAGGAGAGGGGTGGGAACGGGTGAGGGGCTGCCCCAGCAGTGATCAGGGTGGCCCACAGAGGAGATAAGGAGTCAGAGAAGGGAAAAGGGAAGTGAATCAGTGAGGTGGTCGGGATTCTCCAGCTCTGACTAGCAATCAGATTGTGTCTTATACAGGTTTCACAGAACAAAAGAAAGACTAGTGGTTTATCCCACAAGTATAGACTGTGTGCTTGATTTTCAATATGTATCTAGGGTTACACGCTTAGTCACAATTAGAAAAATATAAAACATAAATAGATTTTGTCTTTTGGTTATCAGCCCTTAAGTCCAGATTAAAAAATCTAAAGCACTTCCCTCCAGAGCAAAACACATTTTAAAATTTTTTTCTTTTTCGAGCTAGACTGAACTCAGGCCTTGCTTGCTAGTGTTGCCTACCACTGAGCTAAATCCCAACCCCTTAAAATTTTATTAGGTATATTTTTACTTACTTCAAATGTTACTCCCTTTCCCCAGTTTCCTGTCCATAAGCCCCCATTCCCTCTCCTCCCTCCTCTCTATATAGTTCCCCCCATTCACCTCTAACCACCCTCCCATTACTGTTCTGCACTGAGGGTCCAACTCTGGCACCATAGCCCCCTTTCCACTGGTGCCCTGCCGCCCTTTCACAATGTGCCGAGCCCCAGGTCAGTCCATGTAGTTCAGGCTGGGTTTAGTCCCTGGAAGCTCTGGGTTGGTTGGCATCGTTGTTCTTATGGGGTTGCAAGCCCGACGTGAGGATGTTGTAGGATGGACGTTCTGCCCATGGGTAATACTGCCCGTGA